>NC_056726.1:1852791078-1852906078 GCF_019279795.1 Protopterus annectens
CACATGTTCATGCCAATCCTGTGTAACACACTGTATGCATGCACATATGTCTTGCAATTACACCTCACACAATAATGACTCAGTAGCTCTATTTGTTACATTCCTAGCATGTCTGACATCTGGACACCCACAGTTCAGGCCCACAGTCCAGTCTGTTGCACAACAACTACAAGCTTGGCAATACAACTTAGAAATAACTGAGCCCTCCCCTAGCACTCACTGGATGGTGCTACTGCTTAACATATGCATGAGAGGCACATGCCTCACCTGGGCTGTTATGGGTACCCTCACCCTGGCCATGCTGTGACACAAGAGCGGACACTGCTCCCTTACTGACATATACAGCTTGCTGTCCCCCACTGTCTTCAGAATCCCCAGTATGAAACCTGGCCAGAATGCAGCAGCTGCAGCCTGCTACACATGCAGCAGTATGTTCAGGTCCCTGCTACAGACCTACCATACCTCCCAAACACGTAGAACAAGGCATCCACACAACACCAATACATACAGGGTTGGGGGGAATGTTAATGTGACATGGACATGTATCACAGTCTCCCTCTACAAACATACACAGCTGATACATCAGCATCAACTGCAGTCGCATGCACATTCAGATAAAAATGATATATTACACTCACATCTGCCGGCCTCCTTACTGAGCCCAATGCACATTGTTAAACAGTAACCTGCCACAGAATCAGAAACTCTGTTAACAATGGCCAAACATTGCATGCACAACTGTGGACATAACACATCAATCCAAACAATGAACAGTATTTCTACATACCCTCTGTGATGCTGCAGCTCCCACACCTCAATAATGTCCTCCTCACAGGCCAGGAAAAAGGCCAAGGCCTACATGAAGGCCTTAATTATAGGACTGTGTTCCCATGCCATTCACTAATGGCAGTGCAACCCAGCTGTTCCGCATACTATTAGCAAGTGTGAGTCACAGATTGAACAGGCAGTCACCTGTTAATGAGCATTACCTACAAAAGGCAAGTTGCTGCCTGTGGTAAAGAGGTCTGTAACTTTCTTCATGAAGACAGACTGCAATTTCCAAGGAAAATACCACTGGATTTCTGATCACAAAGGAGCACATCAGATACCAGGTATGTCATACAGTTAACCAATTAATGGAATGCAGATGGGGGATGCAGTCATGGGAAATGAGAATGTCAATAGTAGGTCTCAACAACATATCTTGAAATGACATGTTGCTGTTAGTCTGCTGTCCAGCACCTACAGTCTTGCCTTTTGCCTCTGCCTGCAGTGACACAGATCACAGCTCTGTCCCGAGTCCCCCCAGCAATGGTCAGCCCAGGTAGAAATGCTACTGGATTGTCTGTTGTACAACAGTGACAGTAACTACTGGTGGATACCACTGGCATATCACATCATGCAGTGTCATGAGCCACTCTCAGTCTGTGAATGTCATGCAGGGTTAGTTCAAACACTGTCCAGGTGTCACTGCCTGTTCCTGACATACACTGGCTAGCTCACTGTGTGCTCCACCCCTGTAACTCATTGCTCAACAGGCATGGCTAGCATACTTGCTCGCTCCCTGCAGTAGGACAGCAGGTTATAGGCAGTAGTAGTGAGGGGACACAGGCTCCGCCTCAGCGAGTGTGTGTATGTACAATATTGACCATACAATGTCAGGGAATGAATACATTACCAGATATTAATGTACCATTACTGTGTTCCGAGGTGTCTGGCATGTCACAGACACATTCTCCACACTCTGGGGACACCCATTACATATTGTCCAACTGGTTTTCAGACATCTACATTTGACTGGCTTGGGGTCCACATGTATCAGGCACATGTACACATTCTGCAAACATCTGGGTACTGCAGATGGACACCTATGAGGAAGAAACTACACCACATATGCATTGCTTTCAGTTATTGTGTAGCACAGATGTTGCTGGAATGTCTGCACGCACTTGGTAGTACCACTCACCTATTTGTCGAATGTTGGCTGTATGACATGGTACTCTAACGTTGCCCATTGGGGACACACCACAATGGATGGCAGTGATGGGTGTGGACACAACACAGTCTGTCACAGCACACAGGCCATAACTGCTATACCTAGGACCATACGTGGTTACTAGGCTATGGGCACTGAGCCCCCATATGTTAACCCACGTGTATGCAAGTAAGCACCTGATGCCCCAGTCCAACAGGGACACGGGTGGTATTCCAGGGGTGGATGTGCAGTTAACCATCCAGTTATCCAGGTTCTGCCTGCAAAGGTGTAAATAGATACCCTGCCTGATGTGGACAGGGTGACCATTCCACAGCAGGGTGAGTGTGTGGGATACACACATCTGAGCCACCAGGAAGACCAGTTGATGTCACACGCCACCAGGTTGACAGCGTGTGTGTGTTAACAGAGTGAAGCTTGAGTTGCACTTATGCAGCAGTCCCAACAATGTGGAGTTGGTGATTGCCTTGCATGTCAGACATAGGTCACCTCTGAGGAGTATGTATGAAACCGGGTTGAAGGTTGGTCTCATAGCCTATCTGTGTATGGTAGATGTTTGAGGCCCTGGTGCTCCCTGGTGGGGAACCTCTGTGATGTCCCCAGCTGCTGCATGTGCTGTATGAGGTGATTGACGAACAGGACATTTTACACAATAATGGACCTTAATGTGGGGAAATCAGGGATTTTAGGACCCCATGTCCCTGGATAACATACCCATAGGTATGAGGTGGGCCATGTAAAAGGTTTACCATAGAACTGAAGCAACATGCTAATGAAATGTCATGTTGCCATCGACCTGTATGTACAGATCACAAACTATTGATTCCGTGCCAAGGATGTTGTTGGTACTGTGATAATATGTGGGGATGTCACTCTCCCCAAAAGGGTTGACAGTGCATGTCCTGGTATGCGGCCTGAGGCCATGTTTCCAGCACCAGTCATGTATTTGCATGACACTCTCCTATGCAGATGTCTACATCACAAGGGAATCCGGTGACAGCACACAGCATGCAGTCATCTACAGACATGGTTGGCCATAAGCCAACGGCTGTGCCCTGCACCACAAATGCGTACAGCGCACATAACAGAGGCTCACACACAGTACAACAGCTTATGCCGCTAGTTATGGGTCAACCACTTGGTGTGGATTCCCCAATGTGTTTTACTTGGGTCATGCCAGTGTGCTACCCTTACAGTAACATATGGTGTGATGCACACTTGGGAGCATATACCTATTATGGCCAGGTGGGTTATACGGTCAAAGACTTTCTCCAGGTCAAGGTAGGCCGTGTGCACTGACACCCCCTGTCCATGGCTTTGGACATGTGAAAGAGGTCAACCTTGTGTAACAGACATGATCCCTTCCTTGACAAACCCTAACTGTGCGTGACGGTGTTTGTGAATGTCGCCAATGTCCTTGCTAATGAGCTGCACTATAAACTGTGCTATGGCCTTGCAGAACAGCCAAGTTAGGCTGATGGGTGTATAATATGACAGATTAGTGGAAACTCCATCTTAATTTTATCCCACTCCCTAGATATATTTTCAGAAGTACTCTGTATCCTCTTGAACAACTCCTGAATAATCCATACTACCCATTTCTTAAATTCCTCTTTTCAACAGATAGGTGGGAAAGTGCCACTGTCTCATTTTTATTTCATTAACCTGTGTTTTTATTTTAGTTATTACCGGTGGATGATCTGCAATAGTTACTGGATGTGTATCATGACTTTCAATTAAATGCACATGTTCCTATGAAATGTAAATTCTGTCTAGCCTAGAGCCCAGTTTTTTTATACTGGGGAATAGTAAGCAAATTCACTCCAAACTCCTATTACTAAATTCACATCTTCCGCTCCAAATATTTCATAAATTTCTTCAAAAATCTACCCTCTTCTGTTATACTTTCCCTTCTGGGCTCCCACAGACACATCTTCACTGCTGCAAATCAAATTCCAGTCCCCGCCTATAAGTAATATTCCTTGCTGAAAACTGATCATTTCTCACAGAATTTTCTTAGGCTCCATTATAGCAGTTTTATGTGGAATATAAATACATGCCAGTGTAAACCTCCTCCCTTGCTAGTAGCCCCTAAGCAATACAAATCTACCATTATTATCTTTTTTTATTCTCTTCTATCACAACTGGAGCTCCTCTTGCAATTAATATAGCACTCCTCTTTTCCTTTATCACAGATATTCCACCGAATAACCATCATGAAAAACTTTCTTTATCAAATTCACATGTTCAGTTCTTTCTAAGTGTGTCGCCTGTAGCATAGCTATTTGCACTCTACATTTTTTAATATAGCTCACTAGTTTTTCTTTTTTTTTTTTTTTGCATTTATCTGTAAGACCACGGACATTTAAAGACATTACAGAAAACATTATTGTATTAAAAAGTTATTATTCTCACTTTTTATGTATAATGCCTTTTTAGTTAAATGTCTAGTTCCAGCTTTTGTGTTACATGCATACACTGTTTGGCAGGTTGTTTCTTGTCATATCCATTTATTTATTTATTTAACATGTGCTGACCGGGAAAGTCCAACTAGGACAGAGTCTACTTTCAGAGGAGGCCTGGGTAGAAACACTCCAGATGCATGCCTTTGGAATGTGGGAGAAAACCGGAGTACCTGGAAGAAACCCACGGGAACACATGGAGGACATGCAGACTCCGCACAGAAGGCACCCCAGCTGAGAAGCGAACCGGAGAACCTCTTGATGTGAGTCGACAATGTTAACAGCTACACCGCTACAGACATTTGAGCCTTCCTATAGCCATTCATAGCACTGGTTCTTTCAAAACTGCTGTCAAGCAATCCAGAACAAAACAAACTGAGCCACGCAAATTCAATAAAAATGTTTAATAAAGCAAAGCTTACAGGTTTAGCAACCCTTCATCAGTGAATAAAGACTTAACAAATAATAGCTATTTATATACTAATCACACACAGCCAACTAATTAAATAATTACCAATTAATTAAGAGTTAATAAAACATTTAAACCCACAGAATGCCTATTATAGGCACATTTGCTTATATTTCAGAACTGATTTAAATGATACTGCTTGGTTCAAACCTGGAAATGTATCTGCACATAACCGTAAAATCCATTCATATTCTTTACTTTCTAATCTGTTGTTAATATCACCCCTTCTTAGGTTCCTATAATCTATGACCCTAAAATTAAATTTATGGTCATCTCCAAACTCATTAATTTGTTTTGCCAAAGAATTTGTACTAATATTCCCTTCTAATTTCTGACTAATGTTCTATAATTCTATCTTTTAATTTTCTTACTGTTTTTCCTACATAAAAAGAGGTACATTTATTACAGGTTGCTAGGTAGACTATATTTATGGATGTACATGTTGCAGAACAATCAAAAATATATTTCTTTTTTGTCACAGAGTGAGTATCCTTATTTATAAAGTCACAACAGCAATTATGGCAATGAATTGTTCCTTTTTTACTCATGATACTTTTATCAAGGGCAGTGCACATATCTTTATAACAATTTTTGCCTTAAACTTGGGCAATTGCGATATGAAAAACTAGGGGTATTACCAATCAATGGACATAATTCAGGTAGAGATCTTAAAATACACCAATTATTATTTATAATTTTTTCTTATTTCTGGTATAGCTCTACTATAAGTTGCTACACAGCGTAATTTATCTTCACTCCCTTGTAAGTTGTGTCCATTAGTTGGGTTATCAATAAGCCTCTCACCAAAAAAGAGCTTAGCAATATCTTGTCTACATCTTAATATCTTATCAATCTCCCTATCTAAACAAGCCTCATTACAGTCTCTCATAACAAGTTCCTGTTTTAATTCTTTTAAGTGTTGGAGCATTGGTCAATTGCTGTATTTAATCTACTTATCCTTGTGAACTGTCCTTTGGTAATACCTTTAAAAATGTGTGGGCCATGCACACTGTCATGATGTAAAAACTTATTCCTATGTACAGGTTTTCTAAAAACAGTTGTCTATATATTAGTGTCATCATAAAACATAGTAACATCAAGAAAATTAATACTGCATTCTGAACTAGTCATAGTAAATCTTAAAAAAAAATCAGTGCTCGTATTTAAAAATTTCAAAAAAGAATCCAATTAATTTTTAGTGCCATGCCATATGAAGGAAACATCATCCACAAAACGTTTAAAGCAACTAACTTTCAAAGAATATTGTGCTGGTCCATTATAAATAAACTGGTTCTCCCATTTTTCTAACACTAGATTAGCATAGGTGTTGGCAATGGGAGTACCCATTGCCACACCAGAAACTTGATGATATATCTTCTTATCAAATACAAAGTAATTGTTATTAAGTACAATTTCCAACAATTCACACAAGGTTTCAACATATCTTCCAGTATGTTGTCCATTTTTCACCAGCAGTTACCTGAAAGCACCAATACCATATACATTAGCTATTACAGTAAACACTGATTGAACATCAAACACTACCATTACAAAATTATTACTTCCATCAATCCCACTAAACCAATCATATAAACTTTTTAGAAAATCAGAAGTATCCTTTATGTAACTTCTCACATACTGTAAATATTTTGAAAGAGCATTTTTCAAAAATACTGATATAGGTTCTATTATCCATCCAGAGACAATAGGTCTCATGGGGGGGGGGGGGGGGGGTTCCAGCCATTTATGAATCTTCGGCAACCCATATAATATTGGTATTTTGGGGAATGGAGTAGTAAAAATATTTAAATAAATCACCATTACTATTATTCATTAGTTGCAAATCAAAAATTGCCATGTTAATACTAGTAATACATCTGTTTATATCCTCATTGGTTACCATTTTAAAAATACTAGTATCAGACAGAAACATAAGCATGTTATTTAAATACATTGATTTATCCATAATAATGATAGCACCGCCTTTATCAGCCTGTTTGATAATAATATCTTTCTTAATTTCAAGCTTTTTCAGAGATGCATGCTCTGGCACTGAAAGATTATAAAGTTTACTAAAACAACCATTGTCATATAGTTCTCTCATTTGTTTTTCACATAAACTATGAAAAGCAACTACAACCGGTTGGCTGTTGGGCATGAATGTACTAGAACGTCTGCAAATATCCTCTTTTCTTATGGCAGTCTGCTTAAATATGAGCTTTAAATCTAAGCTGCGTGTGAACAGCTTTAAATCATTTAACATGTTACTTAAACCATCTATTGCCGATGGGATCAACTTCAGCCCTTTATTAAGCAATGATATGTCCGATGACATTAATTCTACTCACGGCAAGTTAATAACACAATTATCAGTTACAGTACCTGTTGTTGAAATTAATTCTGTATTTTGGAATAACTCCGGCTTCTTCCCCTTTTTCTTTCTATGGAATTACCTCTGGAGCGTTCGCATTTCTTCACAACAACTTGCTCAGGTAGTTTTAGACATATCGCTGTTTGGCCTGGTTGAAAACCCATTTCTGAGTGCTTGGAATTTTTTATCAGTTGTAAACATGCATTAAGTACCGCAGAAGGTTCATTCTCACTGGTTGGTTCAACCGCCGTCTCAATCTGTTGTGAATCCATTGAGTTATGGCTAGGCTTGTATAGGCCCTAGGACCGATGGGTCTATATCAGAACAGCGAAGTTTTAAAACTTCGAATGTTCTAATATCGACCCGTTTTGAGCGAACACTAAAAATAGCAAAGCTGCAGAACACCAAATTCTTTCCTGGGGAAAGAATTCAGTTGGCCGGTTCTGTGGCTTCGCTATTTTCAGCGCCGTGGTGGAAAGTTATGGGTTGGGTTCAGGTAAGTATGCGATTGTGTGGTCGTTAGGGTTAGGGCGTGTGTTAGGTGAGTTAGGGTTAGGGTGCGGGTTAGGTGAGTTAGGGTTTGGGGCGGGTTAAGTGAGTTAGGGTTAGGGTGGGTTAGGTGAGTGCGCGATAGTGACAGACCTTAGGGTTAGGGTTAAGGTAAGTGGATAGATAGTAGTGTATGTACAGTTTAGTGTAGGGTTAGTTGTAGGATTATAAATGTATGTGTGTAAATTGATGTTTTTTAGGTGTGCTTGTGTTGTATGTATGTGTTTTGGAATAGCAAATTTTTTCCCCAAGGAAAAAATTAGCTGTTCTGAATGTTCGATGTTATGTGGTTTAGATATTTTAGGTTTGATGAAATAGCGTTCGCTATTTTCATCTTTCGATAGCATGATATAAATGCGGGTTGATAGCCTAGTACCAACCTATGAACATATGGGTTTATCTGGGTGTTGCGCGGTTGGTTGAAATTTAAAGGCACAGTAACATCATCCAAAAATCCCCAGATCGAGACGATTTGACTGTATTATTCACAGTTCTTTTATCTGCTTGAGTAGTAACACACCATTTTACTTTCGGCCATGCAAAAATCTGTCCATTGTTATAATCATTTACATCTCTATTCAGTTTATGCTTTTAAGCCTTCTCCAGAACTTAATCTACTTTAGAAAGTTTGTCCAGCAGTTTATCATAATCAGAGACAAACTTCAGAAATAGACCAGATGATGAAATTGCAGTTTCTAGGTCATTAATTTCACTGGGTAATTTAGCTTCAATCTTGACAAAACCATCATTTATCAATGCCATGTAATTTTGACCTAATTACAGGTTCAGTTCCTGCCATTTCTGTAATAACGTAGGATACATGTTAACATAAGAAGGCATTTTCAATACTCTTAAGCCATGGGGAACTATGCCAAGTTCTACATACGCCAAGAAGCTAAAGTGCTACCATTGTACAGTTTTAAATGTTCTTACTTTTTTCTCAAGCACATTAAATAGATGTAGATAATTGTATTCATCCTCATTATGTTGTGAATTATTATTCTGTGAACCTTACTAGTAGAATCCAGTAATGGAAACACTCCAGATGCATGTCTTTGTAATGTGGGAGGAAACCGGAGTACCCGGAGGAAACCCATGTGAATGCATGGAAGACATGTAGACTCTGCACAGAAGGTACCCCAGCCGAGAATCGAACCGGAGAACCTTTTGATATGCGTCGACAATGTTAACAGCTATACCACTAGAGTCATTTGAGTCTTCCTCTAGCCATTTGCACCATTCATAGCACTGGTTCTTTCAAAACTGCTCTCAGAATCGTCCTCCAATCCAACTGGCTCTGTAATTGCATTAAATCTCCTTCTTCCATAACCAAGCTCTCAAATACACTCTCATCATTCCATCTCCACTACTTTTTGTCATATAACTTGTTTTCTACCTCGTTTTCCAATTCTATCCCCTTACCATTTTTCCCTCACACTAATACTGCACACTACATCTTCTCACACTTTTATACTCCTCTCTCTACTCTCT
The DNA here is from genome assembly GCF_019279795.1 of Protopterus annectens. NCBI lineage: Eukaryota > Metazoa > Chordata > Ceratodontiformes > Protopteridae > Protopterus > Protopterus annectens. The sequence goes on from NC_056726.1 coordinate 1,852,800,414, forward strand.
TTTTTAGCTGCCAGAAATCTCTTAAGGTATTTTTTAGCTTGAACATCTCAAATTCAATCTAGCTATATATTTATATAAAGCAGCCCTTTCTGTATAGACATACTAGTTAGCATCCTATTCAACCAAAGCCTGAGTACCGCCTTTGTCCCAGCTGAGTGGAGGACAGCCACTGTCATCCCTTTACACAAAAGTGGAGCATCCACCTATCTGGGAAATTATAGACCCATCAGCCTAACTAGACTGATCTGCAAGGCCATGGAACAGATTATCATGGCCCTCATTAACAGTGACATTGGCAACCTCCAAACACTGGACCCCACACAGTATGGGTTTGTCAAGGGGAGGTCATGCCGGTTAAATCTGGTCAACTTCTTTGAGACAGTCACCAATGCCATGGACGAGGGGAAGACAGTGCACACCGCCTACCTTGACCTGAGCAAAGCCTTTGACACTATTCCCCACTTGGGCACAATAGATAAACTCTCTCAACTAAGCATCAATCCATTTGTTATCAGATGGGTAACAAACAGGCTCACTGACAGAACCCACCTAATCAAAATAGGGGAAAGCCACCTCAAGCAGTAGACCCATAATGAGCGGTATACCCCAGGAATCGGTCTTGGGGCCTTCATTATTCTGGATATACTTCTCTGAGGTGCAGGCCAAAACCATGGGCTATGGCTGACCAAGTCTGCAGATGACTGCAAGCTGGGCTCAAGTGATGTGGATGTCCTCTAAGAGGGTCTCACCCAAACAAATGACTGGTGCCAGAAACATGGCCTCAGGGTGAATGCCAAAAAAAAGCATCATCATCCCCTTTGGGGGAGAGTGACATACCCACACATTATCACATTAATAACTTTCTAAGCACACAATCAGCCGTGAGGGATTTGGGCACCCAAGTTGATAGCAACCTGACTTTTGACCACCATGTTGCTTCCGTTGTACGGAAAGCTTTCTACATGGCCCACCTCATAAGTAAGGGTATCTCATCCAGGGACAAGAAGGTCATAACATCCCTGTATTCTTCCCTTAAAAGACCAATTATTGAGTACAACACCCCTTTCAACATGTACCTTGCAAAGCACATGCAGCAGCTGGACAGACCATAGAGGTTCCTCACCAGAAGAATCCAAGGCCTCAAATATCTACCCTACACAGATCCCTCTCCTTAGTTTCATACAGACTCCTCAGAGGTGACCTTTGTCTGAAACAATCTCAGACCCCACCTTGATGGGGCTGCTGGATATCCACAAGTCAAGCTCCACTCGAGTAACCTGCAAGCACGACCTCAACCTGGTCTTTGTCATCAATAGGACTTGTTGGTGGGACGGAGTTGTGTCCCACAGCCTCCCCCATCTGTGGAGTATACTCCCTCTCCACATCAAGCAGAGTACCTCATTATCCCTTTTCGAGCGCAACCTGGGTAACTGGATGGGAAACAGAAAATACACCCTTGGAATTCCACCTGTGTCCCTGCTGGACAGGGGCTTTGGGTGCTGACTTGGCTAAACTCTTGGCTAGGCTTATAAGGGCCTCAGGCCCATTAACCCAGTAACTTCCTATGATCCTATTATCGTATGTTATTTATGTAATTTAACCCATACTGCTACATTTACCTTGTACTGATTATGCTGCACTCTTGTTCCTACCTTGTAAAAGCTTATTTTTTTAGCAATGTATAGGTTTTCTTCTGTACTTTTTCCATGTAACAGATTGCATCATTTTGTTTCATGTTTCTCTGAATGTTTAACCTGTAATAACACTTATCTATTTGCAATATATATGTTTTCTGTGGAGCTTTTCTCCCTGGGCCCTCACTGAAAATGGGTTCTTCTCAGCCCAGTGGGCTATCCTGGTAAACAAATGTCAATAAATAAATAAATAAAAAATAAATAAATGTCACATCTTACAGAATTTTTTATTTTACTGAAAGCCATCAAAAACCCCCAAAAACAAACCTATTAATTTAATTCTAACACAAAATACAATGTACATCTTCAAATACTGACGTTTTACTCTCCTAATAGGAACAAATGTCCCAAACTGACAGCCACACTCAGTGACTTGAGTTAACCTAAAAGAAAGGTTAGCCATGCTAAGACGCATGGTGCAATCTGTGTTTCTACTAAGTGCTGTTTTTGTCTTATCTGTACAGCTCTCCTAGGTAAGAAAATTCCTGAATGCTTTCAGAGAACATTATCTCCTAGCTAGTTTCTCTTTTCTTTTTTTCTCCCCTCACCAATCACTCTCCACCAGACTGTAACAAATTTCTCTTTATCAGATTATTTCCATGGAAACATGACAACCAGATAGCCAATTTCTCATTATCAGACTGTCTCCATGGAGACATGAGAACCAGAAAGTCTATTTCTCGTTATCAGATTGTTTCCATGGAGACATGAGGGCCAGATACAGAACTGCTACTAAGCATATATTCATTTGCTAGAAAAAAGCCTCATAATATTCGATATTCTTTTTCATTTATTTACTTTCTCTTAAAATGTTTTACTACATCAATCTAAGGTCCTTAATCCAGTCATTCCATGATGCAAGAATGAGAAAAAGCACATTCATTTTTCTTTTATCATGCGCTTTTAACAAGGCTTTTTTTTTACACTGCAATGCCTACATTTCTTAACAGTGAACAAGAAGACAGAAAGGAAAACGAAATGGAAAAAAGAACAGTAGCACCTATTTACAATCCCCAATTACACTTAAAAATAACAGAAAAAACTTTACTTTATAGCATGCAAAGAAAAACATACACCACAAACATAGCACTAATAAGAAAAAAATATTTTCTTTACTTACACTTAACTTTTTCCTCTGTCTTCCAACCCTTAAAGCATTTTCCAAACATTAATGGCAAGAAGTAGGGAGTATACTTTAGAGTCTACTGCAAGCCACCAAATTCTGAAAAAGTTCAGTATTTCCAAATTTTCTTGTTCTGTTACATTTCACAAATATAATTATTGCACTGTAATCCCACATTAAGTTACCGGTTTTATTACTATTCATCTCCATCTCCCAAATCCTGTCTCTGTTACATTTCCAACGTACTCACAATTTTATGCTCCCTTCCTTTTCTCCAACATTTTCTATTGAAACAGTGGAAAGGGTTTCACAGGTACAGACTCTTTGTGGTCTGTATTACCAGAAGAACAACAAGCAGAATCTCCTTCTGTTTCACAGATTACATTCTGTTGGACAACTTTTGTATTTACTCCTTAGTATATACTTTATCAAAAATGATTTTGTCTCGCCAAGAAAGAATGCCTTGAAGACAACTGAATACAGCTGTTTGAATCTCACACCTGTGTCTTGACATTCCCTGAATAGTGGAATGAATTTACTCCTCTTCTGCCTGGTGCACAAGTAGTTGTCTCCCACTTTTAGTATTTTGCTCTTCTGCCACTGTTTTGTCAGAATCAAATCCTTCGGCTGGTAGGATTGCATCTTTACTATTAAAGGTCTAGGTTGCTTTCTCATAGCCAGGTTTGGAGCATACAAATGATGTGTCCTTTTAACTAAGAACTCCTGCTGTGGAATACCAGTCCAGTTGCTTATTTGTGCTTTCATAAAATTAATGCAGTTGCTTTCTTCCAGCTTCTCTGATATAGCTGAAAATCTCAGGTTTTCCCTACATGCTCTAACCTCTAATTATATTATTTTTTGAAACATCTCTTCCTAAGCAGTCTCATATTCAGCCAGCCTTTTCTTAATTTCAACCTCTGATTTTTGCAGCTTTATCATATGAATATCTGTTTAAAGCTTCTTTCATTTTGTCCAGCTTTTTCTTGTTTGTATTATTATACTCAATCAGTGTACTGATTATTTTAACCAGGTCTATGTACAGTTGTCTTATCTTCCTGTAGGCTACTGGAAGTAATGTCTGGAGGTTGCACTGCTTTTTGCTAAACAGATGCAGACCTTTCCTCCATCAGTGTTTCTTCCTCACTTTTTGCAGCTGATTTTTTCCAGGTGCTCTGCATTTCTTTTTTCCTGGCATTCAGGCAGTACACTTACTAGCCAGTTACTGAAGTTTACCCATAAACACAAAAGTCTACTGGTCCTCTCTGTTGAGTTTCTGTTTTCACACTGGGAGAGTTAGAGTTAATCTGTCACTCAGTGTGTAGCCATCTTAAAAGTATATATTAGATTTTAGCCGAAAAGTAAACATTTTCTCACAAAATGTTTACACAAGAACCAGTATAACAACTCCATTGTCTCAGTGCATTAACAGCCCAAGTCACTTTGTTCTGTAGTAAAAGTAATTAAGCTATAAGTACAGTTTTAATAATAAAAGTAATAAAATAGGAAGGTTCTCTCCAGTGGGGACTTATCTGCCTGGCTGTTGAAGGATCGCTAGCCAACTCACAGAACCATGGGGCCTGCCAAAGAAGGTTGCTCTGAGGTAATCTGGTGCTAAAAACTGCATTTTAGATGGAGTGCCTTGAGCACTCCTGGCAGCTGGGGCACCTGGATGGCGCCCAGACTTTGAGAAGTCGGTTGGTGTAGGGAGTAATACCCAAATGGCTCAGGTTACCACAACAGTGATCTATGTACTGAACACCTACCTATGACCCTATAATGTATTTCACAAATCAATTCATTCTCTTTACACTGCTTGTCCCTCAAGTCATATTCCAGCTGTATCCATACAGATTATTTCTGTATTGCCTATCAATAATCCCAGATGGTTAAACAAGTATTCATTTCTTTTTTCTCAATTGTTTTTACTGAAAATTTTAAAAACAAATCATTAATATATGATAATAAAAACATTATACAGCAAATATACAGATCTAAAAGAACAATAATAAACAACTAAAATAACTATTTACAATGGTGTCTACTATAAAACAAAGCTTTTTAAACAGAAAAAGAAATGTCATAATACTAGTTGTTAGGTAATTATTACAGTCTACTTCTCCAGCAATTCTTTGAATTTCAACCATGCATTACATGAAGCTTGATTCTGTATGTTCTTGTCTTGATCATAAATTGAAGATGACAAACTTCAGTTGCCAACTGTACCAATTCCTACATAGTAGGAATAATCTGACTCTTCTAGTTCTTGGTGATGATTTTTCTTGCTAATGTTAAGATACTCCATAAAAGAAGGTATTTTATTTTCGTGATGCAAGTGGGAATAGATGTATTAAATAAAATAAGAGATTTGGTCAGCATAAATTTATCATTAAAAACAGACTGTAACAGAGAATTAATATTATCCCAATATGTTTTAAGTTTTATACAATTGTAAAATATATGCTGTCAGTCAGCTTTGACATTTAGTTTACCTCTCCAGCATCCTATGTCTATTATACATCAATTCAACTTTATGTGGTGTGATAAAGGTTCTATGTAAGAATTTCCAAGAAAACATCCTACACCTTAATGATGAAGTAGATTGTTTTGAAGACTGGAGTATTAGTTTTTATCATCTTCACTTGGGGAGTTATTATTAACAAGTCTAAAATAATCCCAATAGCTTTCTCTGTCACACACTGTTAATTTTTTAAGTACCTTATATACTTTAGATAGAAGTCATTTTCCAATTATATTGTGGTGCATTAGAATAATGAGTAAATCAATGAATATGGGGGAAAGAATTTCTAACTACTGGCTGCATTAGATTAATCTTATGTTCAAGAAATTGTCGACAATTTTGAATTTCAAATCACATATCTTTGCTTTAGCTCAAACTTATTAATGATATGGTCAGCATTTTGTAACTTTCCAATGCTAGTAATTGATACCATTTTGTCTTTAACTGTAGTAATTTTTGTTAAATTAAATGTACTAATACTATTTTGAGTATGGGCAACTGGAAATACAAAGGAACTCCATGCTTTATATTCAGGGTTCCTGAAAAAGATTTTTTAAGGAGGTTATTATTGTATTAATATAATACGAGTTAACTGATTTGTTTTTTGTTTTTGATAAAATAGTCTTTTATTACTCAATGCAATTCATTAGTAGCTATTTTAGTATGATTAGGTTAAATTACTGGGTTTACAGCAAATACATCCCTGAATAGTTTTTAGTTGCCACTATATTTGTTATTTAACCAAGAAATTATTGTCTTAATCATTGAGGATAAGGAATATAATTCTAAACCTGGAAGACCAATACCACCCAATCTCCAGTATCTAATGTGATCATTTAAAGCCAATCTAGGCTTATTAGGAAAGCATAAAAATCTCAGAAACAAAGAATTATACCCTTTTATATTTTTGGGAGTGGGAAGGATAAAGACTGTATTATTTACAGAATTTTAGGAAGGATAATCATTTTAATTAAGGAAAGTGTATCTTCCGTATTCCATTTATTAAGAGTTTGTTTTATAAAATTTATCATTATAATTAAAGGTTGTTATGTCTTTAATATAATCAGACAAGATTATCCCTAAGTAATTGATTTTATCATCTTTCACAATGTATTTATGAAATTTCTAATCTATTTTATTAATATAATTAACAGGTAGTATTTTAGTCTTATTCTCTTTAAAACTGAGTCCCAATTTCTATTGCTTGGAATACTGTAAGAGAAGAACTGCCATCAGTCAAAGTTAATAGGATATTCTTCTTCTTTTGGCTGCTCCTGTTATGGGTTGCCACAATGGATCATCTGTTTCCATTTCTTCCTGTCCTCTGCATCTTGCTCTGTCACACCAATCACCTGCATGTAACAGGATGCCACCTGCAAATAATTATATTTTGGGGATTAAATCATTATTTATTAGTATGCCTTTGATGTTTTTAATTTATATTATACAATTTGCAAAAGGTTCCATAACTAGAAAAAAAATGGGGACAAGGCACAACCCTGTTTAGTACATTTAGTAATCATGACTGACTGGTAAGTATATAAGCCTATCATAATGTATGCAAAGGAGTTTTTATACAGAAGTTTGATTAATTTTAAGAAATTGTTTGGAAAATTACATTCCTCCAGTAGTAATAGTAAGTACTCCCAATTAATTGAATCAAATGCACTACTGATATCCAGACTAATCACAGTTAGTTCTTTTTTGTGAATTATTAGAACAATCAATTATTGACAGTATTCTCTTGATATTATCATAGGTGTTCCTGCTCGTTATAAACCCAGTCTTCTGATCACTGTTTATCTACACTGGAAGAAACAGTATATTTTATAATCTACATTTAATAATGAAATTGGTCTATATGAAGAACATTGTGTTGAGTCCTTGTCAGGTTTTAAAAAATGGGGATATTAGGGTGTATTTGCAGGATAGTGGTACCTTTGTTAATTTCTTTAACTACTGAAAATAATTAAAGCATCCTTAGTCATCATTTTGTATAGTTCAGGTATTACACCACCGTTTTCAGGTGCCTTATTGGGTTTTAATTTATTCATTTGAATTTTGATTTCAGACATTGGTATAGGTTTGTCAATTAGTTTTATTTGGCCTTCTGACAGTCTATTTTCAGAATATTTTTTATAAATGTTTTAATTAGATCTTGCATATCCACTGTTGGTTTGTGTTGATTAGTCTTATTAAAACAAGACCTGAAAACATCCATATTTCAGTAACCTTCTTTTTACTACTAGAGGAGCATAATTCTTTGATATGATTAGATTTAACAATCAATCTGATGTTGTCAGTTTTCATTTCATCCTCAACATATGGGTTTGGTTCTGAGCATCCAAACCAACTCGGCCATTACTACAACTCATGGTCACCAAAAACTCTCAAGCTTAACCCTTACCCATAATGGTCCTGTTCTAGTAACCCCAGATCTCGTTTGCCACATTTCGTGTCAGACATGGTTCTTCATTGCTCTTGAGCTAAGTGACAATTTTTATATTTTGAACCATACTTATACTTTTTATTACAGCCTTTTTTATAATATAACTAATCCTCTACCTGCCCTTTTCTGTACACTTTGGTGTATTTTACATTCCTTCTCCCTTTTCTGTTCACAATAAATTATACCTTCTTTTTACGTATGAAATCTTGACTATCATTGCTGATACTTTCTTTGAACTTGTCTTACAGTTTGTTGATAGTACTTGCTTTGAATATTTCTTACAATTTAATTTTTTAAGACCTAGTTGTTCCTGTTAGTGTGTGTGTGTGTGTGTGTGTGTGTGTGTGTGTGTGTGTGTGTGTGTGTGTGTGTGTGTGTGTATATGAGTATATACCTACTTTGTGCCAGTTTTCAGTTGTAGGTATGGCTTGTTGAAAGGTGTTTTCATTCAACGCCTTTTCATCAACACATAAACAGTGAAGTCCCAAAACTCGAAACAACCACTTCAGTGAATTTTTTCCCAGGGGAAAAAAATCATTGGCTGTCGTCAGGAATTTGCCATTTTCTCTACTGTAGTGTGATCTCAGCGTTGGCATATTTAGTTAGGGGATGTGTGGGGGGAAAGCCTCCCCACTTCGTAGGTTCTGAGAATTTGTTTGGTGTTTGGCTGGCCAACCGATTTTTTCCCCTGGGAAAAAATTCTCTGAAGTGGCTGTTCAGAGTTTTGGGAGTTCGCTGTTTATGTGTCGACTGAAAAGGTGTTAGATGAAAATGCCTTTTGATCAAGTAATACAGACCCAACCTAAAGTCCCTTCTGGCTTTAAGAGATGCCAGAAATGTGGACATAAAATTCCTGTTTTCGACACATATTTACTGGGCGTATACTGTTTGGGATTGCTCCATTTGTCACTCATTCAGTCATGGAATCTTAGTGGATAGGAAGTTAATCCTTAAAGGGATTCTACCATCTGCTTTCAGTGAGGCCACATCTGGATTGCAGACATTTAAAAAGCAAAACTGATGGGTCTTCTCCTTCTTCTTCTACCAGAACCTAGGAAAAGGCAAAAAAGAGGAGTTTATCAGTGCTGTCTTCTCCCTCTGCGCAGACTTCCAAAAGGTCTAAGTCTTCTGTTCCTCCAGTTTTCACATAACAAACTGGCATTTTACTTCAATCCACAGTTCCAAAGGACTGCACAGAACCAAGTCGATTGAGTACAAAAAAGTCTTTGATACCAGAGATTACAGTGCAAAAAACTATTGTTTCATTGGCACCAAAGATATCGGTGCAGGAATCTCCCTCAGTGCCGACCGCATAGGCTGTGAACAAACAACCTGAGAATTTCTCCATGGTTACTCTACCTAAAACATCCAACTCCCATTCCTTTGATCTCTTTCCAGAAATGCTGCCTTCACTCTTCCTGGAAAGGCCAAAATCACAGTCTGTCATTTCCCTCCATTCCACTAAAAGTCTGTCAGAGGATGACACGGAGAGACTGGTGAATAAGATTCTCTGGGTGAGAGGATTGAAAGGTTCCACTTTGGCTCTACCCCTTATGGGTCTAGGATCTGAGTTTTCTTATACACCACTGACACTTCCTCCTCTGACTTCTACGGAAGCTTCAGAGCCCTCTGCTCCGAGCCACCCAACACCAACTGTATCCAAATCAAATATATCTTTAGCTACAGAACTGTCTCTTGCTCTGAACTCTTTGGTTCAGTCAGAACCAGAGACCTCTCAGAGCCGTATCTGTCCTGTCAGCTCCGAGGTGCCAGAGTCAACCCCTATTTTGTCAGGGCATTCTCTGCCCCTTGGGGTCTCGGCATGGATCAGTTTGGCATCGTCTTCAGTCTTGGGAGGTTTCTCCTCACAGCAGGGAGTGACCATGGTTCTGAGGCAGCCTTTCTCAGTTCTGTGGGTGGGCCAGCTTTTGAGGCTATGGAGAAAGCCTTGACTACAGCAGTCAGTCAGTCCCTTCCACCTCGGAGAAGATATTCATGCCTTCCTCCCATCCAGATATTCAACCAGTGCCTCCACTGGGTCAGCGGGTGCCAAAACCACAGGATTCATCCCACTAAGGATGTCCCTTAGAAGAAAACGTGCAAGAGGAAACACTTGGATTCCCCAGACGAATCAATCAGTGATGACACTGACTGTGATGAAGGGGGGAGGATCCCCAAGGCCATCCCAGATGATGTTTCCTTTGGAGACATTAGTTTCTAAAGTAAAGGGGTGATTGGAAGTCCCAAATCTTTCCTCCGAGGAGTCAGTGTACCTGCAGGCTTTTGGCACTCGCCCATCTACCGCTTGGGTGACTCTGGCCACTGATGAGCTCACTGAGTTGATCTCTCAGCTGGCATGAAAGGCCCCTGAAACCACTGAGCCTATCCCCAGTAGACCTGACAAAATCATTACCGCACGACATACTTCTCAACTGTCCAGATTTTTGCCTCAAATTTTTGGTCTGTTCCTCATAAAATTTGTGGTTTTCTGGCGAATCACAGAAGACTGAAGTAACTAAATAATGACATACATTTGAGTTTCAGACTTCATTTCCTTGAGAAAATGCAAAATAATTCAAAAGCTGTTATTCTAGCAACTAAGTTTATAAGAACAATATTTAAAATATGTCCCTATTTTTGACCTCTGTTCCCCGATTACTTCTGTCTTTGCCCAGATTTCTTCTGCTAAGAAGTTGAGAGGTATATTAATACTGCCCCAGAAGATAAGCAGTTCTGGTCTAAGGGTATAGCTGTTGATGCCATGGTCACAGCGGCCTCAACTAAAAAGGAACTAGCTGAAGAGAGTTTATTTTATTTTATTTATTTTACATTTGTTAACCGGGCTAGTCTAACTGGATATATTTCCATTTTCAGTAGAGGCCCGGGGAGAAAAGCTCCACATAGAGATAAACACAGTTACATAGTATGAAAAAATGAGCTGAAATAAAAAGGAGGTGGGAATAGACAAATATACAGGATAACATCATAGGATTCAATATTCACATAACATCAAAGGATTCATCATTCACACACAAAAAAAAAATGGAAACTTATTTCACATTATTTTATAGGAAGGTTATAAAAAGAAAGTAAAAGAGAAAAAAAATATTCAAAATGAAAAAGAGTGAGTAGATCAGTTAAATTTATACTGTCAGTAAAAAGAAATGCACCTAAAGGAGGAGAAGGATATTAGAGAGGTAGTACTTATAAAGTGATGGTAGTAAAGCATGGACATAAAAAGAAGGAAGAAGGAGAGGGAGAGGGAGGAGTAGAGGAGATTAGTCGGGGTTACAGCAGGGACATAACCAGTGATTTTTAAGGTAAGTTCTAAGTTTTTGTTTGAACAGAACAGGAGTTGGAATAGAAGTCAGTTCAGTAGGAAGTTCCTCTATCCATCCACCTAACAGAGAGTCTTGGTGGATGGATAGATTTGGGAAGAGAGTCTATGCATCATTGACCTTTGCACTAACATCCTTGAATGTTTTGCCACACTATATCAGACTGCAAAAGGATCAAATCAAGAAGCTATCTCTGAGAAGGTCCAAGAAAGAGTTGCTTCCCAGATGCCTACCTTACAGTCTGTATCGAACTCGTCCATTAGACTCATTGCTCATGCAGCTGAAGGGTTCAGGTGTTGTCATTAAGAAACATACCTGGATGTGCCCATGTGATTTTGCAGAGGCATTCAAGTCTTCATTCATCAAGGCACCCTTTGTCAGATCTTACTTATTTGGACCAAAAGTTAAAGACATATTATTCAGGTGTGAGAAAGATGGAAAGACCCTTTCTGTTGTGGGAATACATTTTTCCACCCCCCCCCCCCCCATGACCATTTTCTAGAAATCAACGTGGTTAAAGAAGTTCCAAGGACCTTTTCAAGACACACACGGAGGGAGTTCCCCAGGGGCAATGGGGGGAACTTTAGTGGAAGACACCATCCACGTGACAGAAGTGGCCCACAGAACCAGGGTTTCAGAGATTCATTCTCTCGCAAACCCTTCCAGCACTCCTGAAAGGAGGTCTGATTGCCTTCCTCTGGAGGCAGTCGGGGGACATCTATCCCTGCACCTCAAACCCTGGCTATAAATACCATCAGATACTTGGGTGCAAAGGATCACTTCCAAAGGTTATAACATACCCTTTTCCCTTCTTCCTCCCATATGCAGAAAAATCCCTGATGTTCTACCCAGTTAGAGGGACCATGCAGTTCTTCAAATACAAGAACTGCTAGAAAAAAGAAGTCCTACTAGACCAGACAGACCAAACTTACTCAATATTCTTTTTAGTGCCAAAAGAGCCAGAGAGGACTGGAGACCAACTTTGGATCTAAGTATGCTGAACAAGTTGGTTCGGCAACCCAAATTTCAGATGGTCACAGTACAGTCCATTCTTCCATTTTTGGAAAAGGATAATTAGATGTGCTCAGCAGATCTTTAGGATGTGTATTACCATATCAAAATGGAAAAACGATTCAGAAAATTTCTTCGCTTCCAGCTAGGAGCCAGCTATTATCAATTCAGAGTTCTGCCCTTTGGACTCAGCACAGCCCCCAGGGTGCTCACCAAATGTATGGCAGCAGTATCAGCTCACTTGAGACTACAGGGATTTCGAGTGTTTCCATAATTAGACAACTGCTAATTACTGTTCTGACCAGATATCTGTTAATAGAAGAAAGAGACTATGTCCTTCAGACTTGTTCTTATTTAGGGATAACTATAAATTTCGAAAAATCACAACTGACTCCTACTCAAACCTTAAGAGTTCATATGAGCGATATTAAACACAAAGACTTCCACAGCCTCTCTTCCCCCAGTGAGATTAGAGAAAATCAGAGTACAGGTCCAGAAAATAATCAACAGGAAAGTGACTGCACATCTATTTCTGCAAGTCCTAGGTTCCATGGCAATTGCTATAACTCTAGTTCCTTTGGCAAGATATCACATGAGAATATTATAATGTCTGCTTGTAACTCAGCGGTCAATACTGTGCCAACACATGTCACACTTGATTTCAATCACCAATCTTTGCAAAAGAGATCTAGCTTGGTAAATACCCACCAGGGAAGTTCTTCTAGGCTGCCCCTTTGTCCCTTCCCAACCCAAGACCATAGTAACCACAGACGCCTCCCAGACAGGGTGGGGGGCAATTATTTTGGCAAGACTGTCCAAGGTACTTGGTCCCCCATATAGGCCAACTTGCATATCAATGTCCTAGAACTGACAGCAGTGCTGTTAGCGTTGCAAGCCTTTCAAACTGCTCTCCCTTTAGGGACAACTGCAATTCAAACAGACAATATGTCAGTGGTTTGGTACATCAGCAAACAGGGAGGAACCAAGTCGTATCCCCTATGCCGAGATGCTCTCAGAGTGTAGCAGTGGGTGATCTCTTCCAACTGCTTTCTGATAGCAATGCAGATTCCGAGGAGTTCCAGTGTGATAGTAGACAAACTAAGCAGGTGTATTCTCCTGCCTCAAGAGTGATCTATCAGTCCAAAGGTGACAGAAAGGATTTTCCATCAGTGTGGCCAGCCTTGCCGTGACCCCCGGGGAGTCACCAAGGGATGCTCTTATACACACTTGGTCCACAGGTCTTCTTTACTCCTTTCCCATGATTTCCCTGATCCCAAAATTTCTATAGAAAGCAATCAGGCTGAAGAGTAAAGTCATCCTCATTGCACCCTATTGGTCTCAACAGATTTGGTTTCCCTTTCTTTGGCCTTATCTGGTTCATCAACCTTGGATTCTGGACCCAGCTTGAGACCTACTGTCCCATCCCGAGGGATCAGTCTATCCAAATATTTTGAAACTCAAGCTGTCAAGCTTGGTTTCTTCTGAAACTCAAGTTGAAAACATGGTTTCTCTAGTTCCATTAATAGCCAGGTAACCTATGCTCTCTTCCCTGGTCTGTCACATTCTTGTAGTCTCTCATAAATCATCCACCTGTAAACTTTACACTAGTAAATGGAAAATGTTTACATTTTGGGCTCGTGACAATAATATTAATCCTTTCTCAGCACCTATTAATAAAATTCTAGAATTTTTAGTTTCACTTTTCAGTACAGGAGTTTACCCTTCTACCATTAAAATTCAGCTTGCAGCCATTTTCAATTTTCATAATGGGTTTAAAGGCTCCTCTCTGGCTTCTCATAAGTTTTGCAAGGCTTTTTAAAAGGGACTCTCTTGCTAAGATCTCTTTTTAAAGACCCTACTCCACCTTGGGATCTAAACTTGGTGTTCCAAGCTATTGTTCAACCTCCCTCCGAGCCAGCGGCTGATTGTGATTCCTGGAAGACTACACTTAAGTGGCTATAACTTCTGTTTGTAGGATTTCAGAAATACAAGCCTTCTCTCGTAAACCAACCTACTTGATTCATCACAAAGACAGAGTTTCTTTAAGAACTAACCATTCCTTTCTTCCTAAGGTAGTCTTGGAGGCCAATATCAACCAGACTATTAATTTGACAGTGTTCTTTCCCAACTTTATCACCAAAGGTGAATATTGCTTACATTTATTAGATGTCCACAGGCCACTGTGGTTTTATTTGCACAGAACTAAGGATATCAGGAAATCTGACCAATTGTTTACTTCCTTCTAAAGTACAAAACTTGGTAAACCAGTGCGCCAGGTGACATTAGCTAGATGGCTGAAAGACTGTATAACTTTCATCTATAATAAAAAGGGAGTTGAGTTGCAAAAAACTGTTAGAGCACATTCTACAAGGGCCGTAGCTACTTCAACAGTCTTTCATTCTGGAGCTTCTAAGGGTATTTGTGCAGCAGCAACTTGGGCTACTTCCCATAACTTTATTACTCATTACAAATTATGCTGGGTTTCCACTGGAAGAGTATCATTTGGCTCAATGGTGCTCAGGAATTTTGTTCCTTGAGTCCACCCGAGATCTAAGGTACGTGAGGACTGTGTCCCATATGTTGAGGATAAAATGAAAACTGAGAACATCAGATAAAGAAGTTATGTAACGTTCCATCTGTGTTGTCCCTTTTCATTTATCCTCAACTCCCCCCTCCCTCCACCTCTATGCCAACAGATTCTTAGTGGAATGGAGGATAGCTAACATAACTGCTGATGACATACGCATATAGTTCTAGTTATGGTCTCTATGAATGCTTTTGGTTTCTTTCATTCTTTCTTTCGTTCAGTCTGTCTTCTGCAAACTCGATCTGAGGTAACTGGGAGAGAAACATTATGGGTAAGAGTTAAGCTTGAGAGTTTTTGGTGACTACAAGCTGTACTTATGCCCGAGTTGATGGAACATTATGGTAAATACATAACTTCTTTTTTTGTTGTTGTTCTAGGAGCCAGTTTATGCATGGATTTAGGATTTATAATCCAAAAAAGCTCGTGCTTAGCCAAATCCCAGCTCAGTATGAAAGGTAAAACAGCAAAGAAAGAACGTCACTGGGAACTGCTGCTGTACCAACAAATATAAAATGTTTATTAAAACACAAGAGAAATCAATGTAAGCGCTTTCGGGCCAAAACCCTTCATCAGACAGAGTGCTCAAACTAACCATACATTTTTAAAAAATACAACCACCAATCACTGTTCAATAAAAAGCCCGCCTATTATTGTGGGTTGGCTTCAAACAAACAATACACTTTAAAAATGCACTGCTACCAATCATTATTTAGTAAAAAGCACGCCTACTTTTAAGGGTTGGCTTCAAGGGTACCATATCATTCAGCCCTGGGTTGATATGGGCTGTTAAATCTAAAATCCATTTCGATTCTATGGCTTCTGTTTTCAATCTGATGTCACCACCTCTCTTATTAAGAAACACATTGGCAATCACCCTTCCTAATGGACGAAAGATGTTGCAGGATCCTAACTTTGAGCATATTGTTGGTCTTACCAACATAATACCCTAAGCATGATGTGCAGTTGGCCAAATACACCACATTAGTGGTCCTGCAAGTGGCTCGCCTCCTAAAAGAAAAACTCTTTCCTGTGGAAGGATGTATAAAAACTGTCTCAGGTAAGACCAACAATATGCTCAAAGTTAGGATCCTGCAACATCTTTCGTCCATTAGGAACTGTGATGAGCACAATGCATTATATAACCATGTCAAGGACTACCCCACACATAATTTTAGATTTAGGGTGATTGCCAATGTGTTTCTTAATAAGAGAGGTGGTGACATCAGATTGAAAACAGAAGCCATAGAATCGAAATGGATTTTAGATTTAACAGCCCATATCAACCCAGGGCTGAATGATATGGTACCCTTGAAGCCAACCCTTAAAAGTAGACGTGCTTTTTACTAAATAATGATTGGTAGTAGTGCATTTTAAAGTGTATTGTTTGTTTGAAGCCAACCCACAATAATAGGCGGGCTTTTTACTGAACAGTGATTGGTGGTTGTATTTTTTAAAAATGTATGGTTAGTTTGAGCACTCTGTCTGATGAAGGGTTTTGGCCCGAAAGCGCTTACATTGATTTCTCTTGTGTTTTATAAACATTCTATATTTGTTGGTACAGCAGCAGTTCCCAGTGACGTTTTTTCTTTGCTATTTAGGATTTATGGAATAATTCGTTATTTTAATCTTTTCTAAATTTATCATAGTTTTATGCTCTAAATTTTCTATATATTTACTATATACGCTATTTATTTCTTCTGTTCAGTTATTTCCTTTTTGACTATCTAATTTTAACTTACCAATTTTCTTCTGTAAACCTATCAATTCTTTGACCCACTGTTTCTTTTTTTGTGCATACCAACTTGCAATTTTGCCAAAAAGGTATGTTTTTAAACAGTCCCATACAAAAATCTCTGAGGTGTTACCTGTATGAATAATTTCAATAAAAGTTTGAATTTAGCCGAATGTTAAAAATAGCGAAAGGTCATAATCGCGAACTCGAATATATGTCGAATTCGTGGTTATGACCTTACGCTGCGTAATGTCCGGGACTGTGTTTTGATGGTGCGCGGTACCGTGTGTGGATGTAGGTGTTATGTCAGGTAAGTGTTTTCTAAGGGTTTTGAGTGGGAGTCAGAGTGTGTGTGTGTGTGTGTGTGTGTGTGTGTGTGTGCTGATGTGTTTAATGTGTGTGTGAGGGGTCGGAGAATGCGCGTGTGTGAGTTGGCTTTTGTTTTGTGTTTGTGCGATCTCGGAGTTAGTATATATAAGTAGGGGGGTGTGGGGGCACAGCCCCCCACATGGGGGGTGCAGGGGGGGCTTGCCCCCTGCTTATGTGTGTATGAGTTGTGTATGTGTGTAGTTTTGTTTGTTTATGTTGTGATGTGGGTGTTGTGGTGTATGTGTGGTATAGTGTGTGCGTTTTTTTCGTTGCTGTGAATTTCGCGTTTTTTTATGTCGGTGTTTTGTGGATTCGGTTTTATAGTCTCGAGATACTGAAATTCGATATTTCAGTATTTCGAGGTTATAAAGTGAATCCATATATATATATATATATATATATATGCAGGAATCCTTTTAACTGGGATGTTATTACTAGCCAGTGTTGGTATCCTTGTTAGATAAAATACAATTAAAGTCACCTGCAAAAAATAATGCTTCCCTTTGATATTCATATTATTCTCCCAACTGTTGTTTAACTGTTTGTATTCCCAATCCATGTATCCAATACACATTAACTGCTTGTATTCCCAATCCAGGTATCCAATACACATTAACAAAAGCGTATAGTTTCCTTTAAATCTATACACTTATTGAATGATTATGTCTTTTTCATCACTAAATGTATTCAGGATTTTAGGTAGAGGCAAAGAACTTTTCCATAAAACAGCCAACTCTCTTCTCTTTTGTTTATACTGAGAGCTAGTTAATAAAGAATAGTGTTTAGTGTTAAGTCTGTCTAAATCTTCTTTTATTAAATGTGTTTCCTGCAAAAGATAACTTGGAAATTAAATATTTTTAAAAATTTGTATAAGCTAACCCCTTTTACAACAGTTATTTAATTCATTGATGTTAACTGATATGCATTTCAAGTTGGCCATACTACTGAAATAGGAAAAAATAAGTGTTACATATAATACCCTCATACATTTGAAAATATGGTACTGAAAAATTATTACTATATCTAGTGAAATGCTTACTCATAGATAGAAGTATAAGATAACTGAGACTGCTAACTGCAAACCTTCTATCACGAATAGTAAACAGCAAAAAAAAAAAAAAAAAAAAAAGTTTGTAAACTACTATACATGCACTGTTCTTTCCCATCTCCCCCCTTGGAGTTTAAAATTCCTGGTTAGCAATCCTATTCAAACACTACCACCTACACAAATAATTTTCTAGCATTCTGAAGTTATAATATCTAAAAAGTCTAACTTGCTTAACAAAATTAAAAGGAGTTAGCATATACACAATATTCAGATTATAAGTATTAATTTGCTTGCTATAAAACTTATAAACTGTAAAATATAGCAGATCTTGTAGTCATTGGTTCTATTCTATTTATAAGATCTTATATAGTATTATAATAAATCCAATCATTTCTTTCATTTCTGAGAAAAAACTAGATTCACACAAATAAAATAAAATGCATATAACACTATTTATAACAATCATACTATATTACTAATATGCTTTTATACATTATTGATAACGTGACTAACTAAACTCAGTTCTGACTACAGATTGTAACTGCTTGGATATTATGGCAGACAAATATGTATTTCAAAGAACAAAGAAGCTGCTCTAAAAAAATCTTTGTTTGTGAGGACTTGCATATACAATTATCTTTCAAAATGTGTCTCTTCTATAAATAGGATATCATACTCACAAGAACATACTATGAGATATAAAATAGTAAAAGCGCAACTGTGACATCTAAAATAGCTAACAGCTAATAATATGTTCCTAGAATTATATTTGTACTGGGGGACACGTAACATATGGTTGGCAACATACCCACTACATTTTTAAGAGACATAAATTCCCATCTTATCAAAATGACTGTGTAATTTTGTCTGACTTTGTGAGAAACATGCTATTACTTTCATATTAGTCCCTCCTTTACTATGTGTCATTTTCAATAAACCTTCAGAGCATGAACTTCTAATATTGCCATGTATTTGAGCTCCTCACTTCCTGCTCAAAAAGCACATACACACAGAAACCAACACATATTATCACCACAACCATTGTCATGAACATATACATAGCTATTGCCCACATAAACAGAACAAGTCATCCAAGCAAGGGGCTGACATCAACAGACATAAACAAGATCACCCTCCATTCTTTAAATTAATGGAACAGAATGCAATTTGAATAATATAATATCTTAGAGGACATAAGTTGAAATTGAAGAAATGAATTCTATATTGTGTATGGTGCCACAGTACTATAAAACATATAAATTACAAAAAGAAATACAAGTGTTAAAATTGTA
This sequence comes from Protopterus annectens, assembly GCF_019279795.1. Lineage (NCBI taxonomy): Eukaryota > Metazoa > Chordata > Ceratodontiformes > Protopteridae > Protopterus > Protopterus annectens. Next base: position 1,852,819,575 of record NC_056726.1, read on the forward strand.
ATTTTTGAGGTAAGTATAACAGAGTGCAAGTTACTTAATACTTTCTTATTATTTTGCATTTAATTTCTGTGTTAAAATCAATCATAAAACATTTTATACAGTATTTCTTGCGCACGCGCACACACACACACACACACACACACACACACACACACACACACACACACACACACACACACACACACACACACACACACACACACACACACACACACAGACACACACACAAATAACTCTGTATAAATTGTCTCCTGAGAGAAAAAGGTGGGGAAAAAAGAAGTCATGTCTTACCATAACGTTCCATCTGAGTTGTAGATTTTTATTCATTCTTTACAGTTAGGACCTCGGTTCCGTCCTCGGAACCAATATGGCCGTTCCCCAGCTCGCACAAGCCAAAAACTCTCAGCTAAGAACCTACCCAAAATGCCCCTCTCTTAGATATTCCAGATTGAGTTTGCCCTCCCTAGATAAAGATGTAGTAAGAGGAAAAAAGTAGGAGGCTCTGTCTGAGCAAATACCCTAACCAGGAGTACCTGAAGTCCATCAGGAGTCCAGGAAGGGGGAAGGAGGGCGGGAAGTAAAGAATGAACAAAGATCTACAACTCAGATGGAACGTTATGGTAAGACATAACTTCTTTATCTGAAGTTGTAAATCTTTATTCATTCTTTACAGTTAGGACCGAGTCCCCATCTACTTGAGTCCTGGGTGGCCCTAACGAAGGATATTCCCGAGCACCATAGAACCAAAAGATGCTCGTCCCCTGGAGGCCAAATCCAATTTGTTAAGAGCTATGAAGGTATGAGGTCTTGCCCACATGGCTGTTGCGCATATATCATCCATAGAAGCTCTAGAATGAAAAGCTACAGAGGTAGCCACAGATCTGGTAGAATGAGCCTTTACTCTGGAAGCTTATTCTGTTGATAGATAAAGGTAATGATGTTTCTAAGCCAAGAGGATAAATTCACTTTGGAAACAGGTTTACCCAATCTGGGTCCTGCAAAGGCCACAAACAATTGGTTTGTTTTCCTGAAAGATTTAGTCCTGTCCAAATAACAACAAAGCTGTCGGTGCACATCAAGGGTGTGCAAAAGGTACTCCCCTATATTAGAATGCCTTGGGAAGAAAACCGGCAGGTCAATAGATTGATTAATGGAAAAACCAAAAATGACCTTGGGCAAGAAGGAAGGGTCAGTACGAAGGGACACACTATCCGTGTGGAAAATCAAGTAAGCACTCTTGACACTCAAGGCCTGCAGCTCAGATACTCTTCTCGCTGAGGTGAGTGCCACTAGAAGTATGGTTTTCCAAGACAAAAATTTCAAATCATATGAATCAACGGACTCAAACGGAGACCCTGTAAGAGACTAAAGCACCAGAGTCAAGTCCCAGGGATCTAAGGGAAGCTTGACCGGCGGTTTAACATTTAATACTCCCTTCAAAAAAGTTTTGCATAGGTGGTGTGACATAACTGAAGAATTTTCAAGACTATTATGAAAACTGGTGATAGCTGCTAAATGTACAGTGATCGTTGAAGCTGAGGCTCCCGGATGCAGGAGAGTAGTCAGGTATTGCAGAATCTTTTGAATGGGCATAGAGAAAGGGTCTAAGTTCTGGTCTTTTGCCCAAATGGAGAACCTAGTCCATTTATTAGAATACACTTTTTCTACAGAAAGGTTTGTGTGAGGCCAGAAGAATTTCATGAATAGGAGATGGGATATTAGGCAGTCTGGCAATCACTGGAAGTAGAGGAACCAGGCTGTGAGCTTGAGACTGTGCAGGTTCGGATGAATCAATCCCCGAGGATGGGATAACTGTTCCTGGGAATGATCCAGGAACCACGGGCTGTGAATCAGATGAGGTCATAGAAACAGGAACCAGACTTGACATAGCCAGTAGGGAGCAATGAGGATCACTTTGCATTTCAACCTCTGAGCTTTCTGGAGAAATTTTGGAATGAGGGGAAATGAGGAAAAGGCATACTGAAGACCCGGGAGCCAACCGTGTGTTACAGCATCCCTCGGTGGTTCCCCCGGAGGGAGGATCAAGGCAAAATAGCTCCTGCATTTGTAATTCGGGGGGGGAAGCAAACAAGTCGCAGTAAGGCTTGCCCCAATGTTGGAAGATCCGAACTGCTATTACAGGATTGAGGGACCATTCGTGAGGCATCAGGATGTTCCTGTTCAGATTGTCCGCAATAAGGCTGGAACTCCCTTAAATGTGCATTGCTATAAGAAAACAATTGGAAGCTATCACCCAGTGCCACATCCTCATGGCTTCCTGACAGAGGGGGCAAGATCTTGTTCTGCCTTTCTTGTTGATATGCCAGACAACTGACATGTTGTCTGACTGAATTGCAATGGTCCCCGAAGGCAGGATGCATGGAACGCTTGAAATGCTAAGAGAACTGCCCTCAGTTCTAGGACATTTATGTGCAAGTTGGCCTAAAGGGGGGTCAAAGTGCCTTGGACAGCCTTTCCCTGGAAATGCCCCCCCACCCTAATAGTGAAGCGTCCGTGGTCACCGTGGCTGTGGGTTGGGGAAGACAGAATGGCCGACACCAAAGATTTTGTGGCTCCATTCACCATAGCATTGCCTCCTTGCAACGGTTCATAAGGCTTATCATGTGGTTGAGTGGGTGGGTTAACAATGACCACTGTGCGGAGAGCAGCCACTGTAGGATTCTCATGTGCAGTCTTGCCAGTGGTACCAAAGTAATGGCAGCTGCCATGGAGCCCAAGAGTTGCAGTACAAGACATGCTGGTACAAACGTGTGAAGAAGAAGGCCTTGAATTTGATGTCTTATTCTCAAAAGCCTGTGAGGGGTGGAGGAGAGAAGCTTGACAGGTGTTGAAGACCGTTCAAATAAATTCCAATGTCTTCGTTGAAGACATCTGAGATTTGTCTTTGTTGATTGTAATCTTTAAGCGGAGAGTGAGATCTTGAGTATAAGAGAGGCTGCAGACAAGGAGATTCCTGGTCGGAGTGGTAAGGAACCAGTAATCTACATAGGGAAACACCTGGAATCCTTGTAGTCCAAGATGAGCTACCACAACTGCCATACATTGGGTGAACACTTGGGGGGGGCTGTTGAGAGACCGAATGGCAGTGCCCTGAACTGGTAGTGATTGGCTCCCAGCTGGAAGTGGAGAAACCTCCATGAGCGGTGATCTATCTTTATGTAGTAGTAGTACGCATCCTGTAGGTCTATAGAATACATCCAATTGTCCCTCCCTAGGAAGGAAAAATGGTCTGTACTGTGACCATCCTGAATTTTTGAGGTTTGATAAATTTGTTCAGTAGGCTGAGATCCAGTATTGGTCTCCAGTCCCCTGTCTTTTTTTTGGCACTAAAAAGAACCTCGAGTAAAACCTGTATCCTGTCTTTTCTGGGGGGACTGGTTGGATGACTTTTTCTTAGCAGTTTTTCTATTTCTAAGGCTGCTAATCCCCTCTGATTGGGTGGTACATCGGGGATTCGTTTGACGGGTCTGGGAGTTAGGTCAAAAGGTATTTGGTAGCCTCTGGATATTATTCTCTGCACCCAAACATTGGTAGTAATAAGATGCCAGGCTGGCAGATGCAGAGAGAAACAACCCCCTGACTGCTTCCAGAGGAAAGCAATCGGGCAGCTGCTTAGGAGCACTGGTAGGGTCTGCCGGAGAAATAATCTCTGGCTCCCTGGTTACGTGGACCCCCTCTACCCCGAAAGGGGCGTCTTCCATACGAGTAGCCCCCACTACCCTGGGTGGATTGCTCACCATGAGTGTCACAAAAGGATCCTAGGGATTTCTTGAACCATATCTTTCCCCCCTTCTGGTTCCTGGAGTAGGGCCTCTGGGGATTGGAAAAGCATACGCCCTCAGCAGACAAGGCCTTTCCATCTTTCTCACTACGTGCAGGTGTGTCACGTACCTTGGGACCAAAAAGTGCAGACTTGTCAACAGGTGCGTTAATGAAGGAAGATTTAATGGGGTCTGTGAAATCACAATCTCATCCAAGCATTATGTCTCATGACAACACCAGATGTGGCAGCTCGCGCTTCCCCCTCGGCTGTGTGAGACATCAAACGCATCGAGGAGTTCGAGATGGATTCAAGGGTAGCTAACTGCGAGGCGACAGTGTCACACACTTCATCAGGCAGTACCCCCAACAAAGAGGAGGACATTTCAGAAATTAAGTCTCTTTAGAGGCGAGTAAAGTGGGCCAGATAATTCAGTGACCAAATGGCGAAGGTCGCTGAAGCATAGGTCCTCTTCCCTAGTGTATCCATGGTCCGGGATTCCCTGTTTTGGAGGATGGACAGTGGAACTATCTTCTGCCAGTTTCCCCTTGGTGGCCGCTGCCATGACCATAGAATCAACTGTCAGCTGCTTGGACCAGTGGGGCTGGTCTTTATGTGTAGATAAAATTTTGTCCGGCCTCCGGAGGACAGGTTGTACATTGTCTGGGGTCTTCCAGGCACACTGCACAATTAGTTTAAGAAGATCATCTGCTGGTGGGGTCACCCAAGAAGTAGATGGCCAGGCATGGAAGAACTGTAGAAACACAGATTCCTCAGAAGAAGGGTTAGAGGACTTCCATTCCCTTCGCTGTTTGAGGATTTTGAGAAGGTCTCTGAATGAAACTTCGTCTGGGGGAGAATGAGGGGACCCTTCCCCTTCATCACAATCAGTGTCTTCTGCGATAGATTCCTCCGGGGAGTCAAGGTGCTTCCTCTTGCAAAGTTTTTTCTGGGGTGGCTCTGCAGTGGGATCTTCTGAACAGGACTCCTAAGAAGGGGTTCCCTTCACAGGGGGTTCTGATACTGGTGTCCTAGGGCCTGGTTGTGAGCCTTCAGAGTGAAAGGCCCCATCCATCACCTGTGCAGCAGGTGCACCCAAGCCCACTTCCAGTTGAGGGGTTATGAGAGAACTGGGAGCTATCGGAACCGTGGACATAGATGGTGCCAGCAAGAAAATAGGCGCAAGATTAGGAACCAAGGTACGGAGTCCAAGCACCGTTCCAAGAAAGCATCGGCTCCATCACAGCCGATGCTGCAAGGGTGGTGGGTGCCGACAGGGGAGGCACTGCTGTTGGAGCCGAGACGGTATGTACCGAAGCGGGTGCTGGGGGAGGATAAGCAGGGGAAGATGAGATAGAAGATTCTGAGCCAGGAGGGACAGAAGGTCTAGCTGGAATGGGCAATCCCCTAGCTACCAGAAGTTGGTCCACAACCCGCACTAGGTCTAGCTCAGAAAAACTCCTTGTGGATCTAAAAGAGGCTACAGAAGGGGAATCAGGTCTTTCTAGAACGGGACTAAACCTCTGTCCCAAGAAAGGGTCATAAGTAGGAGAATATCTTGTCCTTGGCAAGTAATCGAATTTTGGAGCCAATGGAGCCAAAGAAACTGACGGCACCATGGCCGGGGATGGTGCCAAGGCATGTACAGTCATCGGAGCCCATGGAGCCGAAGAAGCTGTTGGCACCGTGAACCGGGATGGTGCCGAGGCATGTACAGTCATACGAGCCCATGGAGCTGAGGAAACTGTCGGCACCATGGATGGGGATGGTGCCGAGGTATGTACAGTCATCGGAGCCCATGGAGCCGAGGAAACTGTCAGCACCATGGACAAGGATGGATTCGAGGCATGAACAGTCATCGGAGCCGACGTAGGAGCCAAAGACGGCACCGAAGTCAGTGCTGCTGTGTTTGGAACTGAGATAGGAGTGAATACCATGGTCGGCACTGAAGGAGAGGACACAGACACTGGTGCCGAAGAGGTCTGCGTCGAGGGCGCCAGTAAAGCATGGAGCTGACTAGGTTCCGTAACTGATGGAGATGCAGGAATTGAGTGACTCCGTTTTTCCTTATATTTTTTGGTCTTAGGAGGGGGTGAGATCTCCGACCCAGATAGAGCCTCCGAGAAAGGTGTCTTAGGTAAACCTTTTAAAATAAGTTTATTCTTACGTTTTGCTAGTGTTTGATTAGAAAAAACAGCACAAATGTCATAATCAGCTTTCAAATGAGCCACGCCCAAACAGTAGACACAACAAACGTGCATCTGAGCTAGGCATCTTACATCCACACTTGTCACACTGTTTAAAACCCAACTTAGCTTTGTCTGACATGGTAAATGAGACAATGCTATCTTGTAGAAAAAATTAAGGAAGAAATACCAGTGGAGTTATGTTAAGGAATACCCTAGTAAAAAGGGCCTGTCAAAGACAGGAGAGAGAGACAGTCAAAAGAGGTAAAAAATTAAATTACCAAGAAAAAGCATAGGAAATAGGCCTAGGTTATAGGCGACAGAGATAAAAGACTAACTTGACTAAACATTTTGAAATTCAGAAGAAAAATTGTCATAAAACAACAAATTACTACTTAGCTTGAGATAGATGGCTAACACGTCTGACTAGGAACGCGGCAAATGAGATCTGGTGCATCTAAGAGAGGGGCATTGTGGGTAGGTTCTTAGCTGAGAGTTTTTGGCTTGCGCGAGCTGGGAAACAGCCATATCGGCAGGAGCGGCCTTAGGTCAACTGGTGCCCTAGGCAAAAGGGTTCCACAGCACCCCCCACCACACCACTTGGTGCCCCCATCCTGGTCTACTTACAGCAAATAAATACTGGAAAAGCTCCCCTGCTAGAGCGGTGCCCTAGGCGGCCACCTAGTTGGCCTATGCCTAAGGCCGGCTATGCGTATCGGTTCCGAGGACGGAACCGAGGTCCTAACTGTAAAGAATGAATAAAGATTTACAACTTCAGATGAAACATTCTATTAGAACTTGGTCTGTGACAGGGAAATACCACTTTCAGTAAATAACTTTCATTCGTGTTACACTAAGAAAGAAGGCTGTGTAAGTGGTTAAAACTGAAGGCTGTATAAGTGGTTAAACTATCCTGCTCCCTGCTGTTTAAGGACCTATACCCTAACACTTCTTGTTATCATTTTATTTTTTGTTATAACTCTTTGGTCCATTCTCTCTCTCTCTCTCTCTTTTCTCTTTTTTTCCTTTGTATATCTTTGTATATCTATCCTAGCAGGGGAGGGGAGAACAAATGAATAACTGACAGGTTTCAAAGTGAAACCCCAGTGTTAAAACACAGAAATTATCTTCACTACTGTATTTCTCCTCGCCTAACCCCTCCCTAACAAATAAACCAGCACCAAATATCCCAGATAAGACTATATAAGAAAGAAAAAGACAAAAGAAAGAAAAAAAAACAGGAAAATCCCAGCTTCATACATACTGCATGCACCCACCCTTTGGCCACTACATTAATAAAGAAGCACTCAAACAGCATAATAGTCTGATATCTCTTAGAGAAAGTACATCCAAATCTCATACATACAACACCTCACATATTCCAAATCAACCATGTGAAGTAAGAGTTAAAAGTTAAAAACACCATAAACATTCAGTCCAATCACAACACACTTGTTTAATGTACTGTGAGCAACTAGCTATTATGCTACGTTACCATGAACTATCTATCACTTTAGGATTTATGTGGTACATATATGAAGAAAGGAAAGAAAGGAAACCAGGATATATATATATATATATATATATATATATATATATATATATATATATATATATATATTTACTTATTTATTATTAGCTAAAGAGTTAATTTCGTAATACTTATTAAGCTAAGGCGTATACTTAATATGGAAAATAAAATATAGAATATTAGTTTAGCAATACATATAGGAAAAGAAAAAGTGACAGTTATATAAGTTATAGAGAAGTGAATCCTTGTTTCCTTCCTTTCACCTATATCTCCAGTAACAGAATTGATAAACTTGTCATGGAAAAAGAATTTAATTATTAAAGCAGTTAGAGCCATTTGTTATTTAGTTTATTTTTCTTTTCCTTGGATTTATAGGTATTTATTTCTGCTTGCCTCTTCAAACTACTGTTTCAGTCCATATCTTCAGTTTGGTCTAGATTTTTTTTTTTATGACAGTGCAGATTCTGGGTCTTCAAAGTGTCTGATTTCATTTTGAGCTTGCCAGGAAACAGCAAATGCACCTTAAACTGTCCTTTTTTTTTAAGAGGCAAAAAAAAAGCTGCGGTGGTGCAGCGGTAGTGTTGTTGCCTCACAGCAAGAGGTTCTCCTGTTGGATTATCGGCTGGAGTGCCTTCTGTGTGGAGTCTGCATATCCTCCCCGCAGTCGAGTGTCGTTCGAAAGACATGCGTGAATGGGCGTCGGGCTGGCAACTCGGCACCATAAAAAAAAATCTACTGCCAATCATTAGCGGACCGGAGTTCCGCTGTGGCGACCCCTAACAGGGAAAAGCCGAAAAGACAAACAGCATTAGAATAGTCATTATCAAAGTTTATTAGTTTGTCATCCAGTTTAACAGGAGATTTGGACCAGGCTGTTTTACGTATTAGCTCCTTGTCTTGAGATGAGAAGAAGTTAACAATAACTGATCTCGGTGAAGAGTTAGTTTTTGATAAAGTAGAAACTAGAGATCTGTGTGCTCTTTCTATACCATAAGACGTAGCTTCAGATAAATTCAGAGTCTTAGAAAGCCAGGTTGACCATATTTTCTCCTCCTATTTTTTTCAGTCAGTTCAAAAATATGAACGTTATTTCTCCTGGATCTATTCTCCAATTCATCAATTTTGTTTAGTAATTAAGTATTCTGTCACAGCAGAAATTTATTGTTGTTTTTCATCTTCAGGTAGTCTGCTTCTTATGTCATTAAGGGGATCCTCCATTTTGGATATCTGAGTTTTCTATTGTTTTAAAATCTCGTGCATCTGTTCCATCTGTTTGGTACATTTTTGTTTAAAGCTGTCAAGTTTATTATTCATTCTGTCCATTTTTAAAGAAGGTTCTTGTATGTTAGAAAGAACAGATTACAGTTCTTTCTCTAATGGCAAGTCCTCAGAGATTGTCTTTGAATGCCTCATTTCACAGCTACTTGTACAGACATTCCAAATGAATAATTTGACAAGAAAAATTCAAATATTTGGAAATTTTTTTAGATAATATGCTTCTGTGTAGTATCAGGTAACTGATTTTGTTCAAAAAAATTGGTTTTGTATATTATAAAAATAACACTTCCTGTCAGAAATAGAAACAGAGTAGCAGGGCAAGACTGCTAGCCTGTCAGCATTATGGCCATGCCCCCCCCCAAGTTTTCATTTCTGAATGTCAAATATACTAGAATAAGGTCTCGTCAATCTTCTAGAAGATGGAGCATACTGTTCTAAATTTTTAATATAGTATTGTAGTTTTCCATTTTTAATCCTATAATACGTTTACTACATCTGTGCTAAATTCATACAAGTTGATTTACTCAAGATTTCTTACGAGGTGACCAACAGAGGATACCATTCCATTCCAATCATTTGATATATTGTGCAAAAGGAGAATACTAAGAACAGTTCTTTCAGTGGTATCTCCATCTGATCATGGACAATTCTCAGAGTTCCCTTCAAAGTCAAGTTAGCAAATGATTAAAAACTCAAAGCAGCAATAAACAGGTAGCTGTATGCAAAATATATCACTGTTACATCAATTTGTTCATGAATGATGGACACTTTTTTCCTCACAAGAAGTTGCAGTTATGCTCTCCTGGATGTACTCCAATAATTAAATTGGACATTCTTTGACACATGAAGCAGGGAATGGAAAAATACAAGTATGGGTCAGAGATGCCAGACAGACCAGCAGAACCACAAAGTAAAAGGAAGACTAAAAGAGCATACCACAAAAACAGCTACAGATGTAGTAGATACAATTATTTTATTCACCTCTAGCGCCTCGGCAAATGCCTTCAAGGAGTATACACAAATCACAGAAGAAACACACACACATATAAATATACATATATATCTATATAGGTTTACTATTAAAATGTTGAAATTCACATGGTTGACGTTCATAACGTTGAAAGTCATTACACTGAATGTTCAAAATATCAAAAAAAAAAAGTCTAAATTTAAATGGTCGAAAACTAACACTAGTGTTTTTGCAGGGGGGGGGCTGCGCCCCCCACACCCCCTGCTACTTATATATTACAACTCCGAGATTGCACAACAGTGCAAACAAGGGAAAATCCTTGCCCTGTTTGCAACATAATGTCGACAGGTAATTTGCATGCACTTCCTGTCGACCAAATGAACTGCTTAATATATTCATGTGTCGACCATATGGGTCAAACATATGAACGTTAGACCAAATGAATTTCAACATTTTGATAGTAACATTTTGATAGTAAACTGTATATGTATATATATATATATATATATATATATATATACACACACACACACACACACACACACACACACACACACAGACACACATCAATAAAATAATTAACAGAAAATTAATTCAATTGCCCGACAGACCACTCCAAGAAGGGCAACCTCCATCTTATCAGCCAAAGAGAATCAGTCAACATGTTGTAGAACTTTAAATAGTCAGGATAAAGTGCTAGAAAAATACGAATGATTAACTACTGTAATATAGCATAACAATAAAACAATTTGCCTGTTTAAATAAAGTGTTTCGCATGGCGCCCTATTGTAATTTCTAACCCCCTAAATGTGGGCCTGAAATTGTATAAAAAAAAATCAAGAGGAGAAGATCAAATAAGAAAACTTGCTGTTTTTCCCTTAAATAATGTTTTTTGAGGGGACAAGCCTCCAATAATTATATATGCTGACTCTACGATTAGTATACCTTACAGAAAGGTGGAAAACCCCAAGACATAGGGATCTTGGACTTGGTACATACTTTTCCTACTTTTGCACAATCAGTCTCATTGGACTTACAGTTATGAGTCTTGGATACTGACATGGTTACCATTCTAAACTTATGCTCTCAGTGAGCCACTAAATTCTTTACAGTTGATTCTATATATTTAACACATCATCTCATTTTATTGCCTCCTATTTGTTAATGTTACATTATCCAGTGAAATATGTCACATAATTCTTTTTATCAACAGAGGCAACCAGGCATTCAGGGCCCTTTCTGTAAAGTAGAAGATGCCTAAAATTGGCTTGAGTACTTCCAGGAATTGAAATTTAGTAAAAAAAGATAAAGTAAGTATTGCTGACTTTCAGAATTAGACAATGAGTCACACAACACTTTTAGGATCCAGAATCCTTGATTAAGGTCATACACAGAACTGGCATGTTTCTTTTTTCCAAGTATATCTGTGTATCTCCAAATTACAAAACTGGCTTCAGAAAAATGTGTCTACACAGTGTCTCCCGTTTTTGGCAATTTTATCATCAAAGTAGACTTCCTCTATGTCAAGTTGGACAAGTAATGTATCAACGTGCTCTTCTTCTTCTTCTTCTTACGGCTTTTTCCCGGTTAGGGGTCGCCACAGCGGATCACCTTGTCCGCACATTGAATGGCAGTGGAGTTTTACAGTGTCGAGTTGCCAGCCCGGCGCCCAACCTTCCACAGAAGGCACACTCACACCTAGGGCCAATTTAGAGTGTCCAATCCACCTGCAGCATGTCTTTGGGATGTGGGAGGAAACCGGAGCACCCGGAGGAAACCCACGCGACCACAGGGAGGACATGCAGACTCCGCACAGAAGGCACCCCAGCCGAGGATCGAACCGGAGAACCTCTTGCTGTGAGGCGGCAATGCTAACCACTGCACCACCGTGGCCGCCCTTAATGTATCAACGTGCTCTAAAAATTTTTTTTTTTTTCCTTAGTTATTTCTGGTGTTAAACCTTTGCTCGAAATGATTGTCACTGTTGAAGTGACACCCTGACACCAAGTGCAAAATGGGAAAAAGGGGTTAAGGATGGATGGATGGATCTCTGGTGTTGCCATATATATTTTGCTTAATTATTTGTTTGTTTATCTAACAGTAAATTGTTTTCAGCCCAGATGCACAGCTGTTATGAAGCTGACTGCTCCCTGCATTTGCACTCTCTACCACTGACGAATTCAGTGGTTACATTTTCACCAGGCTGCTCTTGCCAACCATTAGCCCAAATCATTTTTGCTAATCTGATTAATACAGCTCAATATACATTCAGTATCTTGTCTGTAACTTTCAAGAAACAGGAGTTTTGTTCATTTTGCTTGTTAGCACAGCACTGTTATTTTAGGGATTATGCATCTTCATCTCTGCCTTACATGCATTTTTATTGTGGTTTTTGCAGAGAAATGTGACCCGTTTGCTTTTTTTTTTTTAATTGGAAGAGCACTGTGTTCCCACTGAGGTGCTAAGGAGTTATTCAACACTTTCACACTGCTTGATAGAGAAACAATATACAATGGCGTTACAGCAGAGCTGCATGCCAAGCCTGCCATGAACTCCACATTAATCAGACTGTAACAACTATATCTGTCTGCCAGGCCACTGCTTCTGGGTTTGGCAGTGCTTGACAGTGATGAAAACTGAGCGCTGCTTACTGCTATTCTCTGTATTCACTTCCTCTTAGAAGCTGGGCACTGTGTCAATCTGCACATGCTGATGGAAACAGCCAGATGTATATTTTGCCAGTGTCATACTCCAGCAACTGCTGCCGTGCATCATCATTTGCTCCCCATTTTGACTTGTTACTCTCCAGATGATTAAATCATTATGACTGTCAGCTCCACCCACTAAGAGCCATCAAATTCTATACTTACATTCTCAATCCTACTGGTAAACTACTTCTCTGACACAAATACCCCTTCCAGTATGATGCCACAAGGCCAACAACTTTGAAGTTACAAACTAACAGCTATACAAGTTACACTGTAATTACACAGACATCGACTTTCTGAAGTCAAACATGTTAATGAGTCAGTAAACATTTGCTACAAGTACTAGTCTTTCTTTTGGTATTATTCATTTAGGTTACCCTGCTACAGATTGTGCTGTCAAAATAGCACAAATTATAATAAACTGTTATAAGTTTTTAATGACATTCAAGTCACTCAGCACGGCCATATCACTGCTACAAAATAAAAACTAGTGGATTTATGCTGTCACATGCACAGCATTTCATTCCTATATGCTTCAAAATCTGATCACACATTTGAACTTTTGTTTGCAACCAAAAAAGTGCAACTACAGTACTTACTATGATGCAATATTGTGTCTGATACTACTACAATGATCCATTCTGCTTTTTGTAAATGGATTTAAACATTGCTCATCCCCTGGTATCATGCCTATTCCTAAATGTTGCTTATCCCGTTATATGCCTGTTCCTTCACCCATTTTGTCTTACTTATAATCCCTCTACTCCTTTTTCCATGTGCACTGCCCTCACGTGTTCAAAGTTGCACTTCTTCCTTCCTGCTATCCCTCATCTTTCCTTCAATAGCTCATCTGCTTACATGCCCTGGGATTCAGAAACATGCCCTCAGCAGCCACACAGATGTAATGCAGATTTAATGTAATCATCAATTAACAAGTAGGAATTTCATGGCCCATGCATTAACTAATTAAGAAATCCAATCATGGAAATGACAGTGCCAGTGGGGAAAGAGTTGTTTTCATGACTAGGGCTAAAGATTTCTCAAACAGCAGTAGTGAGCATACAGAATGCACGTCAGTATGGTCATGCAAAAAAAAAAAAAAAAAAACTTAGCACCTCTACAAATATCATTGGGAGCTACAACAAGTGGCTCACAGCGATATTTCTATACACTTTTTTCATCAAAATGGGGGCATTAACAGAAGTATATGCAAGTCAGAAAAGGGGGAAGAACAAGCAGAGGAACACAACCAAGGGCACACGGAAGATAAATGTGGGAGTAGGAGGGGAGGAAGGGTTTATATACATATTTTTTGGAACAGGTGTGTTTTTTTTTTTTTTTTTAGGAAGGTTAGATGGGGACACATGTAAGGGGAAGGCAGTGGATGGAAAGAGGGTAGATATATGGAAGCAGGGGCACATAAACAAACATAAGACAAAGAAAGACCAAAAGCTGACACAATTTATTTATTTATTTTACATTTGTTCATCGGGAAGGTCCGATTGGACTCGTGTTGTTTTTCAGCAGATGCCCAGGGAGAAAAGCTCCACATAGCTATAAGTGAACAATACAATTGAATAAAACATCAAAAGTTAACTGCAGATACATTACATGCACCAGACAGGCTAACAGAGAATTTATATTCCTCATTCAAATCTAGACATGCATGAAACAAACACGTTTTAGTTTAAGAGTACAGTAAGACTTTTGCAGATTCATGAAATGTGTAAGACAGACAAATAGAGAACACTTATTCATCCATAAAATCACAAAATCAAATAAAGCATGAAAGAATACAGTAATTTAAAGGAGATGAGAAGTTGATTGGAGACCACAGTTATTAATTACTGATAACTGCAGTGTGCTACCTGAGATCTGAGTATAGTCAGAGTAGTAAGTTATGGGATGGGTTATGCGGGATTTGTACAAGAACAAAGCCAGGTATTCATTAGGTGAGGTTTTAGTATTTTTTTTAAACTGTACTGTACTAGGGAAGTAGTAGATGCTACATTGCTAGGTAGTGTGTTCCATTTTTTAGGTATGAAATTAAAGAAGAGTGATTCACCTGAGGCATTAACGGCTTTAGTAACATCTAGTACAAGAGTGTCCAACCCGCGGCCCGCATGCAGCCCTCAGGGCTCTTCCATGCAGCCCGCCACCCTTACATTAAAATTTTACTTTTTTCCCCGTTTCTTTTCATGTCCGCATCGTTGAGCTGCTATGCGCATGCGCCAAAAGCACCATTCCGTACTTTTTTGCGTCGGTAGATGCATTCGCGCTAAAGAGCTGAAGGAAGAGGATTTGGAGAAAGAATTGAGCGAGAGGGATCTTCTGAATTAACAGGTAAGCTTATTATAGTTATAGTAGTAAGTAGACTGAATGTAAATGAAAAGCTTTGAGAGCTATTTTTCTATCCTGCAAAGAAAAATTACAGATGCTAACGTTGTGTACTATAAATGGGAAATCGGAGCCGTGTTGTGTGGAGCACAGAGGCTGGAGTTGTTCTGCCAAGAGGACAAAACTTTTATCTGTGTCTTGTGTGTTCCCAGGCATCCCGACCACAATATTGTGTTTTCACATGAAACAGCCAGTGTATTTAAGCCTAGGTAAGGGATGCTGTCTGATAACTGGCATTAAGTAACACAGCATTCCTCTGTGTCTGTGACATATGCTGAATTTTCACCTTTGAAAGTATAATTTGGTGGCTTATATTTTGGTTAATGGAGAGTGTCTATGAAAAAATATATATTGCAAAGTGTGATTTAAATTTTAAAAGAGTATATGCATGTTTAGAGAATGGGCGATCGCACCATGCTTAATGAATTAATGTTCTCCAGCAGGACTTTAATTTACCGGTAATGCTCGCTGCTTCACTGCCATTGAGCTCGGACCGAAAAAACGGCCGGATTATTTTACGCTCGCTAAGCAGCCCTTTTGCTGTTTAGCGAGTGAGAAAAGTGTGAATGTGTTTGTCTGTAAGAGTGCATGCGTGTTGTACATACACGGTGTATGTGAGAATGAGAGATCAGTCGAGCGGTTATCTAGCTAAGCAGCATTTTGGCTAGTAAGTTAAAGAGAAAATAAAAGCGTGTGCCTGTGTGTGATGGAGACTGGAGAGCGATCCCTGGCAGCAGCAGTGAAGAGGTTTGTCTACTAAACTACTTCTTCATACCTCTCACTCTGAAAGAGCCACACAAAACGGGAGGCAAACGACCAGAAAGTAAGGACACATTTTAAAATTAAATAATTAATTGGGCTTACAAACTTGGAAATTGCTAGAACAGTTGGGTTTCCTTTACCATGTATTATCCTAATTATCGGAAAGATATGAAGTCTGAAACTCAGGTGTCTTATTTATTGACTTCAATCCCCAATCATGTGCCAGAAAACTGTTTTATAAGATGGGACAAAATTAGTACAAGGCTAATTGCCCTTGCAAACCATTTTAAGCCTAGCCAATTACCCCTTGTGAGACTCAGACCCTGTACCTTGTGTCACCTTCCCAAATATATATATATATATATATATATATATGTTGCTGCTTAGAAACATTTTCTCTCATGTAAATTTACAGTTAAGCAGATGTTGAGTGGAAAAGGAGTTTGCTTGTTTTTCCTTCTTTGGAATACTTGTCAGCTTGTTTGACATGATTGTAGTTATGTACTCCATGGGCATTTGTGGAGCTATTGTAACCTGAGGGTGTCACAGCAGTTGCTGCATAAGACTGACTTATAGGTCATCTCCTAGGTAGGATGTCACAATACTAGTAAGAGGCTAGCTGTCAGAAAGCCAGAATAAAGTCCAGAAAGTTGATATAAAATACATAATATCTTGTAAGTGGCTCAACCCACTGATTGCATTTATTTTAGTGTAGGCTTCTGTTACTTTAGCCCTGGAGTTATGGATATTTCACTAAGAGTGTCAGTGTCACATCAGTTTGCACACTTGCCTTTGATGCTTATAAAGGTGTGAGGAGCTGTGGTTCCATCTTTGCACAAGCAGTAGTCTTCATATTCTGTCACATTTCATGGAGGATGCTAAACTTCAGAGATATATTAAACAACCAGCACAAATATTATATTATTATAATGTTATATAATAAATGACAGCAGCATGCACACGCAGTTAATTTAATAAACTTCACATATCACACTTAGAGGCTCGGCTAATGCCTTTAGATGTGAAGTTTAATAAATTAATTTCTTGTATGTGCTTTTGTCATAGCTCTCAACCTTCCATCTCCAAAATGAGGAACACTAGCTCTGATAATGTGGAACAAATGGGCAAAATGTGGAACACATAATGGCTTACTAACAACTTCAACTAGGAAGGCCATAGGATAGTTAAAATATGCTGGTTTTACTTATAAAGAAGATATTTTAATGAATTAATATGATTAATTTCTATTTACCATGGATTTCACTTAAAAAAATCCTAACAGTGAATGTGTGACAGAGTCTTTCAATGAGGAACTTTGAGGAACATGAACTTTTTAAGACCCCAAATGAGGTACGTTCCTAATAATGAGGTACACTTGACTGCTGGCTTTTGTTATTATTTATTATAAAATTCATAGGTGCCTTCCTTAGACATGAAATTAAAGTCCCTTCTGCCTGTTTTCATAATAGCACAGATGGCTGTTAAAGATACTGTGACATTTTGAGGCACACAACAATTAAGGGCTTTCGTCACTATCTTGACCCAGTTTTTTCACATCATTGAAAATGCAGCTCTTGAGCACCCTTTTGTGACGCAACATGGATAGCAAACCTGTTTAACTCAGAGCACAGTAGGTGAGCAGGTTTGCTCAGAATGCCACAATGGTCACAGGGCATAACATATATATATATTTCTCATAGCTCTCAATCTATTAGTGCTAGAAATCTGGTTAAAGCACAATATAATCATAATGGGAGGACAATGACCCAGAAATAAAGACAGATGTTATGTATTTGCTCTTTTAAACTTAGAAATGTGCTAGCTAGAATAACAAGGGGTTTGTGCAAAATACATTTTCTGAAGGATTTGAAATCTGAAACTCAAATTATGTAATTATTGTGTGACAGCAATCCTGAGATCATGCAAGTGATATGGCAGAAAACCACAAATTTGATAAGGAATACACCAAAAGATATACAAGGTGAAAATATGGACATTCTGTGAAAATCTGGGCAGTTGAGAGCTATGAATTAATGTATATGGTCCAAACACAGTACAGAATAGTGTATTATAAATTGCAGATTCTGATGGAAAAAACTATCATATGCTTAATGCAAACAATTCTAACACCAAAAGGAGTTCAGCTGCTACTGCAACATCAAAAAAACATAGCTTTGATGAGACCAAAGTCTGTGACGGTGGTGCTTGTGTTAATATTACAGTTATTAAAGTACAAATGCCTTGGCCCTTGCATACTTTCCCAAATTTGCAACC
Source organism: Protopterus annectens (assembly GCF_019279795.1). Classification (NCBI taxonomy): domain Eukaryota; kingdom Metazoa; phylum Chordata; order Ceratodontiformes; family Protopteridae; genus Protopterus; species Protopterus annectens. The sequence goes on from NC_056726.1 coordinate 1,852,837,462, forward strand.
ACAAGATTGTGGAAAGTCCAAGCTGTTTGGAACCAGCGATACTCAGATCCATCAGTAAAGTACTGTGCTTATTTGGTCACACCAGCTTTCATTATTGTTGCATCCCCCAACAACAGCTCTGCATATTTTGTGTCTTGCTGGATGTGTTTGACCTTTTTTTTTTTTTAATTGTTTATTGTAGTGTAAAAATTCGTTAAAAGGGAGGGATTACTGAAGTTTACTAGTGAGATGTTCCGGACTGTACTGTGTGAAATGCAACTGTATATGTATTTTTCAAAGCACATGAAAAAGTTAATGCATGAGCGGAATAAAATGTCTGCATCTACAGAAGATTTTTAATAAACCAGTCCTGGATGTTTTGCAGTGCTTGATTTGCTGCATAGTTTTGTTCACTTTTAAATGAAAATTATTTTGGTTCATGCTTGTAGTTAAGTTGGTTGTTTGGCTAGATTTTCATCATTTTGCAACTCGTACCAGGCTGGAAACACAGGCCATTGTAAATGCACGGCACATCTGATTATTTTATTGAATTGCCCTATGAGCTTTGTGTGAAGGAAGTAGTTGTTATGCCCTGCTTTGTGAACTTTAAGGGAGCAGAAAGTTATTTGCTTGATATATTATTATTCCTTTTCTTAACAGCTACATCTGTGGCTTAATGTCATTCAGTCATTTTTATTTGATGGCCTCTACTAACATATTCAACAAACCAGTTTTGTGAACTGTAATATATTAAACTTAGGGTTGCCACCTTTTCAAATGGCCAAAGTGGGACATTTTTGGTACAAACATCAGATTTTACAGGCCGACACATACCCATGAGCAGTACAAAGGATAAAACTTAACTTTTTTGCCTAAAATAAAAGCTTATTCTTGTAGCATTTTAGTTGCTTATTCTATTTCTTATAACATTAGGTATTTTTATATACAGAATAACTGTTTTATGCAACTATTACATAAAATATACTTAGGAAAGAATTTTGTCCTAAACCTAAAATCTCAGGACATTTGCCATTTTTTAAATTTTTTGTCAGGACACAACTGCCCAAAAAGGGACTGTCCCTCGCAAAGTGGGACAGGTGGTAACCCTAATTGAACTATGCTGACTCATTTGTAAAATTACTTGGTAATTATACAGTCTGAATAATTCATTACAATATTTCAGTTTGTTATACTGTTCCATTGGTTATTCCTCAGTGCTGTCTATACTAGGCAAAATGACTCAAAAGAAAGGGGTGTTTAAATCTGTAGTCTAGTGAACGTCCATCAAACTAATATGAAACAGAGGTCAATATGTTATATATTGATTGTGGCTTTTTCCAGTAGGTATCTGTCTGCATGTCTGTCTGTTAACCGACTGTAAGCTAGTCTGTGAACATCTCAATGCATTCGTGCTTGAAGTGTTTGAAGCATTCCTGAATTTCACAATTGCCTGTTGCAATTACTGAAGTAAGCATCATGAGTGCAAATTACATACAAAACAAGGCATTATGACAAAAATATTTTTAAATAAACAAACCAGCCACAATTAAAAGTTTTTTAAATATATTTAATAATAAACAATAAAAAGAATAAGACAATATTCAATAACTCAATGAATAAAGTGACACAGTTCAGAATTGCAGGAAATATGTTAAAAAACATTGCAGGACAGTCTCAAAATACAGAAAACATCTACTTACTAATCTTGCTATATTGCAATCTGTCCCTAAGAGAGGTTACTTATCTCTCAGAAATGTGCCTAAGGCCCCTGGCCTAAGCCCTGGAACTAGAAGTCATAAAACAGTAGTAAACAGTTTTACATTTGAAACCTGTCATTTTGTGTTTCCACACAAAAGAACTTCTGGCTGCAGTGTAGACATCCTGTCTTGTTGATGAGATAAACACAGTCGTAAAACAATTCACTTCATTTCTTAGCTAGCATTTGCCAAATAACTCTGTATGTTCCAACTTCTCTATCAATACAGACAGTTGTAAAACAATTCACTTCTGTTCTTAGTGTTGGCAAATTAACTCTGTATGTTCCAACTTCGACCATTACAGCACACATCTGCATAGGTATAGTTATTATACACACATTTCTGCTCTTTCCCAGCAGGGTACACTGGTTACATTCTTGAAGCTCAGTACAGAACATACAGTTCAACAGACACTTCTGCACCAATAGTTTAATATACACATATGTATAGTTTTTTTTTTACATTTGTAAGACAAGCATAGGAAGCATATTAATATTCAAAAATGACACATAGAATTATGTACAAAATAACATCTAGTTGGGCTGGCAGCCTCACAACCGCTTTCCCCAAAACTTTGGCCCAAAAGGGATGATGATGCATTTGTTGGCATTCGGCTTGCGGTCATGTGTATGGCACCAGTCATTTGTTTGGGTGACACCCTCTTATTCAGAATTGTTTTATTAAGTCAGTGATGTGAATTCTTTACTTTATTGCAAATTTGTTGGCTTAATTTTGTGGATTGTAATACTGTAGGGCTGCTAATGTTGACAGTTTACCTACTTGGGACGGCTGGAGTGGTTTTCGCAGTGTGAATTGGTAGTACAGTAGTAGTGAATTAATGACAGTGTCAGTGTGTGCCAGTTTTTTTCATTGCAAGTGAATGACTTTTCTTGGGTAGCATGCAAAGTACACAGTATTTAACTTGAAACTTGATGGTACAGCTCTGATTATGTCATTGAAAGCTGCCATTCTTGTAGCAGTAAGAAACTGTTGATTACATGCAGCTAACCATACATGTTCATAGCTCTATCGCAGTCCATCTGAATTTCATGAATTATGAAGAACTTTTCAAAATGCCCAGTATTACTGGCACAGAGTACAGACCAACAGTCACAGTAAATGTGATGTGCTTTATGAGTAATGGCTGTTTTGAAGACTAATGGCATTAGTACTACAAATGAAACAAAGTGCCTCACTGGCCCTCCTCATATGTAATCTGGCCAACTGGATGGGTAACTGTAAATTCACCCCAGGGATATTTTTGTGTTATTTTGCAGATGTGAAATGATCCCTCGAACACCATTGACATATACTACTACAACTATGGATAGTTTTAATTTTTATTTCCTTATTTTTTAATGTAAATTGTTAGCCATTGTTTTAAAAATTATATAACTAGGAATAAAGTAGTTAAGTTACTCCTTTTTTACTTTTCAGATGGCTTCTGCATCTGGTCAAACCAAAACCGTGAAACGCAAAATAGCTGACGAAAGAAGAGTCTTTCAGGAAAGATGGACTGATGAGTACTTCTTTGTTGAATCAAAAAATAAAGCACTTTGCTTAGTATGCAGAGAAGTGGTATCCGTTTTCAAGGACTACAATTTGAAAAGGCATTATATTCAAACGCACCCCAAATTAAGTGAATTGCAAGGAGTGTCCCATCAACAGAAAATATCAGAATTAAAAAAAAGTCTTACATTTCAACAACAGCTGTTTCGAAAATCAGCTACTCAACCGGATTCTTTACTGAAGGCAAGTTATGTTGTAGCAAATTTAATTGCAAAAAAATCCAAGCCATTTGCCGATGGTGAATTTGTTAAAGAATTCCTTGAAAGTGTAGCAGACATAATTTGCCCTGAAAAAAAATCAGCATTTTCTAAAATCAGTTTATCACACCAGACAATCGCAAGGCGTGTGGAAGATATAGCCAAATCTATTGAAAATACGTTGGAATCTCGGTGTGCAACTTTCAAGTATTACTCCATAGCTTTGGATGACAGCACTGATGTTACAGATACGGCACAACTTGCCATATTTATTCGTGGTGTTGACAACGATTTCAATATTACTGAAGAACTGGCCTGTATGGTTCCACTGAAAGACACAACGAAGTGTGCTGATCTGTACAAGGCAGTAAAAGAAACACTGGCAAGATTTTCCTTGACCATCACAAACCTGTCTGGCATAGTAACTGACGGTGCTCCAGCTATGGTTGGAAAGAGGAAGGACTAACAACACTGATGGAAGAAGATGCAAAACAGATCAGTAATGTGCGTTTCATGAAGTACCACTGCATTATACATCAAGAAAATTTGTCTGCACAGACTTTAAAAATGGAAAATGTTATGAATGTTGTTGTTAAAACAATAAATTTTATAAGATCCAGAGGATTAAATCACCGCCAGTTTCAGGAGTTTCTGACTACTTTGGAATCTACCTATGGAGACATCTTGTACTTTACTGCAGTGAGATGGTTAAGTCGTGGAAAAATGCTGAAACGCTTCTATGACTTACGAAATAAAGTCCTTTATGGAGTTAAAAGGAAAGCCTGTACCTGAATTTGAAAGTGCAAGCTGGATGGCTGATTTAGCCTTCTTAGTAGACATAACTGCTCATTTAAACGACCTGAACTTGCGCCTCCAAGGGGAAAATCTATTAATAAATGACATGTTTCAAACAGTGACGCCATTTGAAATGAAACTGAAATTGTGGCACAGTCAGATTAAGAACAATAGCTTCATTCACTTTGCAACACTGTCTGAGCAAAGCCATGCAAATACTGAAAAATATGCGGCATTACTTAATAGTTTAGCACAGGAGTTTGAGAGCAGATTTCAAGATTTTAGAAAACACCAACAACAGTTCAGTATTATTTGCTACTCCATTCTCAGTTGACATCGACATGTTGCCTGCAAACCTGCAACTGGAATGCATAGAATTGCAGTCAGATATGCAACTTAAAGAAAAATTTCTGCAAGCATCTTTATTTGACTTTTATAAGTTATACCTACCCAAAGAAAAATATCCATCACTTCACGAACATGCCCTGTTCATGACATCTCTGTTGGGGAGTACATACATTTGCGAGCAGTTTTTTTCTCGTATGAAGCATACAAAAAATAAAATCAGAACAAAAATTTCAGATGAGCATCTTGAAAATACTCTTCGCATCGCCACTACATCTATCAAACCCGATATAGACGTACTGGTATCAAAAAGACAAGCTCAGTCTTCACATTAAAAAGGTTATGCTCATAATGTTTGTCTACTACACAAAAAGAACAATCCTGACTTGACAGCCTGAACCTCCTGATATGGACACTTAAGTATAACAAGAACTAGGACCAATAAGTTTGAATTCTGCAAAGGTCTGTGCCTGGCTGCACCCTTGTGAACTGGTTTCACGAATAAACATTGCCACTACTATTTATTATAAAGTCAATTATTTGTTTAAATTTGAGAAATGCAGATTGGAGAGGCAACTGCAAAACAGCATGTGTGAGTTTACCTTGTGAAACTGGAGTGTGTTTTGGCATACTACTATGTTCTTTGTGTCTCCACAGTAAGTGGGTGAACCAAAGTTAAACGTGTTGTACCATCTGTTAGTGACAGTGAAACAAATGTAAAAATAAAAATTGTTCATTTTTTAAGAAGTAAAAGTTTCATCATTCCTGATATTGCCAGTGCCATATTTCAGGGACAGATTGCAAAGCTAGAAACAGAAAAATACATGAGCGCTTTGGACAACATATGGGCATTAAGGACATGATGGAAGACATGGACATCTTTAGGAAACCAGCAAAATCACAGGTATGATCTCATACAACTTGAAAGGTTCGCACCTGTTAATTTTTTTTTTACAACTAAACTTTGATGTTAAACTAAGATGTTAGATTTAACTGCTTTTTTTTAATAATTAGAATGAGATATTGAATTTTAGGGCAAATATTATGCATTTATTAATTTATTCATTGTTCAAATTCACCTACAATACAGCCAGTGGGTCGACTTTGTATTAGTCCGCATATACCTGTGGTCTTTTGCTGTTCAGCTTACGACGTGTCGTTGGAGACCTTTTTTTTTTTTTTTTTTTTTTTTTTTGCTCTTCATTTTATGTGAGAGACCTCTTTTTTTTGGTCCTCACTTGCCGTTTGCCCCCAGACCAATTCTGTTGACTCAATGCGGCCCTTGCAACTGAAAAGGTTGGACACCCCTGATCTAGTAGGAATGTATTACTGGAGAGGAAAATCCTATTACTGGAGTGGGGATGTAAAAGACTTTAAAGTGCAGGGTTTTTTTTCTGGCTGATACAGCATTTTATGGGCTACATAAAGTTGGTTAAAGAGTAAGAGCTGAGATAGTTCCACCCAGTTGAGTTGCTTTAGTGCATTACAGTGATGTGAACTATAAAGAAAGTCTGTTACAAACCTTCCTATCTTGTTGTAACAGGAGTCCAGTTTAGATAAATCTTTCTTTCTAAGGTTAACAAGTACTGGAGAAGCATATAGGAGGGTTGAAAAGAGGTGCGTGCGTGCGTGCAATGGTGGGTTTTGAGGTTTTTTTTTGGGGGGGGGGGTTGTAAGAAATTGCCTATTTCCATAAAGAATATCAAGTTTTTTATATACTTATGGTCTGAATGATGTGAATATCAAATCTCAATTTGTTGTAAATCTCTACTCCTAGAAGTTTGGTGTTAATTACTGGTGAGATAGTAGTCTTGCTCCTGGACAGAATATTAAATGAGGGTTGTGGGACAGTGGATCTAGTAGGCTGGAAGAGAATAAGTTTTGTTTTGTTGGGATTCAAAACTAGATGAGAACTGCTAAGTCAAGCTTCAACAGAATAACAGAATCTTGCGTTTGTGAGTGAAGTTTCCATAAGGACGTAGCTGCATATATTAGGGTGGAACTGTCTGCATATTGGGATGATAGAGGCATGTAGTGTAGAAGTATGGAGTTTGTTTCTAAATAGGGAGAACAATAAAGGTCTTAGGATGGACCCATGGGGAACTCCTAGGGTCATGGGTAGAAGAGGGGAGAGGATATTTTGCCAATGAACTGCCTGCTGGTCACTGGATAGATAGCTTTGGAACCAGGTAATAGAGGGCTGACTTAGATTCATATCAGACAGAACATTAGTTAGTTTGCTATGTGAAACCACGTCAAAGGCTTTTGAAAGGTCCAAAAAGATGGCAGCTACAAATTTACCATTACTTCTAAGTTGGTTTACAATACTGGTGAAAGACATTAGAGCAGTGGTCGTGCTGTGAAAGGGATGAAAGCAGTGTTTGGTATTAGACAGAAATTTGTGAGTATTAGGTAATCCATAATTTGAGTATGTATACAAAGAGGGGTTCACAATGGACATACTGGCATACAGACAAAGGGAGGACAGGTGGTGTTGGGGAGGACTGGACAACAAACAGGGAAAGGAGGTGACAAAAAGGGAAGTGGAAACACCTGAATGGAGGACAGAGTGGGTATCCAGCTGACCATACTGCCTGGGTTGACCCCACACAGAGGTCAGCTACCACCATGACTGCACTCTCCACTGGGTCCTGGATTAGACAGTAAAGAAGTGTCAGCCAGTGATTCAGTGACCCTCTCCAGCTGGACAGTGCAGGGTGATAAACTGTGACCTGGCAGCATCATCAGGGAGAACTATGGCACTCCCCTCCAGTGATCAACCATGATAAGCCACTGGAGATGCTCCCAGGTTGACACTCCCAACCACAGGATCTCCATCACTTGACAGAGAAGGAAGTCTGGAGGCAGATAGTAAGTCAGCAGGAGATGGATGTGTTATATAGACTGGGCAAGGGACTGCTGCAGCACCACTAGCAAAGAAGCTATACAAAATACAACATGAATGAAAAGGAAAAAAAAAAACACAAAAATATAAAGAAAACAATAGCAACAAAGACAGCAAGAGAGACAAAAACATACTATCCTGACTATGTCTGATGATCACGCTTACAGGTATGTACAGGTAGACTAAATAGCTGCTAGGTAAGCTACTATTGCAGGGCGGATATTGATGACTAAAATAGACTCTTAGACATCCCTGATGGATGATCAATGATGCAGTGACAGTGCGCCCATGGCCAAGGGCTGAGAAACTGAGGATATACCAGCAGAATGGTGAGGTTAGGCATAACAGGCCATGGCCATGAAAGGCATGTGCAAGTGTAGCCTTGTGGGCATGTTGTAAGGGACAAGGACACAGTCCTGCCATGTAGACTTGGACAGTACTTGTTTTTATGCAGCCCAAGACATCCTGTGATGTCCATGAGGGTTACCAAAGGCAGACAAGCAACTGTTGTCAACACAGGCAGCTATAAGCAGGTGTTTTGGGAACCACTGTAATGTAGGCTGCTATGCATCACAGAATAGGAGCAGGGAGTAATGCCTGAATGCCACCGTTGTGCCGGTTGGAAGTGGTACCTGCATGTGCATATGAAGATGCACAGTCAAGATGATGAAATGCAGACCTGCTTGTCATACATCCTCTGATATGCGAGAGTGACAACAGAAGTTAACTGTGCCAACATGCTCATATGTCAGACTCCACACTGCAGTGGGTAATTTGTCCAGATGGGCTAAGATAGACATCTCCTTACAAATGAGGAATGTGAGTATGCTCTGAACATGTAGTTCCCCCCACAAGAGAACGATTTGGTAAACACCAGACACTGCTTATGTGGGGGTCTGCACCCCCCCCACTCCTATGTGAGGGGGTTGTGCCCCCCCACACCACCCACTAATTATATATGCCAACTTCAAGATAACATCTTTATAAAGGGATAATATTGTTATTTATTAACATATAAAAGGTGTTCAAACCAAATGAAATAGACAAACTGAGGAAAAACAAGAAGAGCAATGGACAAAGTACACTCCAAGCAATATCAAAAGTAATGATACTGTAGTTTAATAAAGTAAGGTTAGCGCTTTCGTGCAGGTCAGTGCCTGCACCTTCAGACAAAAAAAAACACACTGACAAAATCAGTTAAATACCTTCTCTCAACAAATAACCACACCTACCAGTAATCACACGAGCAATTAAACAATTAAATACAATCAAATACATTAACCCATGAGTAAACACAAAAAATGTTCTATTTAAAAATCCATTTAAAAACTGGTATGAGTGGTGAAGGAATTTCACTAAAACCAAGCCTAAAATCTATTATAAATGTATGTGTGTCCTAAAAAAAGTAATGCTTAAAAACATGCTCTATCAAAATAATAAATATAGTATTATACATGGTTTACAGTCAAAAGATCGACACTGACATGCACGACAGCCTCCTCCTCGAACATGGTAGAAGCAACAGTCGGAATGTCGACGTACATGTGTACATCTGTTTAGAAGGACGTACACAGGGCAGGGACTCACAGCATGGATGTAAATAGGGGATTTACAAAGTATGATCGACAGAAACTGTCGACTTTGTTGCGTCGACCATACAACCTAATTAATATGTACGAGTCAACGTTATCTGTCGTGGAAATCACTGTTTGCCTAAGTGATTTTCATGTTTTTGATAGTAAACAGTTACACACATTTATATGAGTATATTTAAAAATGTGTTAGCCCTATGATAGGCCAATGTAAACACATAAAAAGTTTATACATAAATAAATACACACACAAATAACAAAAGGACTCATCTCATTAAACTCCTTAGTTTTAAAATGTAGGCAATGGAGCACACATCTTTGATGCCCAGATATCTAAAGGCATCACATCAAAGTTGCCATAAAACTCACACCTTTCCAACCATAGTGGGATAGGGCCACCCCTAATGGATCCATTAACCTGCTCAATAACCCTGAAATCGAATGGGTGATCTGGGTGGTTAATTATGTGTTTTGCAAGTGCATTCCCCATTTTTTTATTTTTGATGGCATAAATGTGTTCAGTCTGTCCCTAAGTCTTCTATCCGTCTTACAAATATAGAAGTCCGGACATAGTTTACGCTTGGCTAAATAAACTATAATTCTGGAATTACAATTGAATCTTCCAGTAGATGAAAAATTGTGATTCCTAACCGTAAAGGAACAACCAGTTCTGATAAACCTGCAATAGGGACAAGCCTCACACCAAAACATGCCCTTTACCCTTGAGTTAGTTGCCTTTTTACTTTTTTAATAAAGATTTTGTCCCCTTTTAAAAATGACTACTGGATTTGTGGGAAGGCTATCCCTCACATTCACATCTGCCTTGATTAAATCCCAGTTCTTAAATAAAATATGTTTCAAAAGGCGAGCTTCTTTATTACTAAAAGGGGTAATAAAGGATGAAGAAAAGTCAGTGTTGGTATCCAAATGTGAATTGGTAGCTTGATCATCAATATCACTGGTCATCATCGCCTGTTCCATACGGGAATCATTTAAAATTGCTTTGTAAAAACCAGTACATCTTTTAAAAGTTACTTCATCAAATATATCATAAAGCAAAACCTATGGGTAACCACGCTTGAGGAACATATCCCTCAAGAGATGGTATTCGGCTAAGAATTCCTCTAAATCAGAAACCATTCTAGCTGCTCGGACAAGTTGTCCTTTGACAACAGATTTTTTTCTGGTGTCCTGGATGGGAGCTGGAAAAGTGTAAGAAAGAGTTGGAGTAGGTTTCTTTCTTAAAATAGCAGCTACATAACAATGTCTAGTATGGTCCATGGTAAAACGTACATCTAAATAAGAAATACTCTCCCCTTGAAAATCACTGGTAAATCTAAGGTATTCCATGGTATTATTCATATAATCAAACAGTTGTCTAAAAACCATCTCGTTACCTTTAAAGATGATAATAACATCATCCAGGTACCGGGTATAAAAGTGAATCTACTCGGAAAAAGGATTATTATTCAACAAGTATTCCTTCTCCCAGAAAACCATCACAAGATTAGAAAAGCTGGCACCACACGGTGATCCCATAGCTACCCCCTTTGTTTGCACGTAATACAAATCTTCAAACAGAAAGAAATTGTTCATAAGAATTAGGTCTAGGAATTCCTGGACCAAGTATAATTCATCGTTACCAATGCCTTTACTGACCAGTAACTGACTAACCCAGTCTATGCCCAAGTCATGTGGGATCACCATGTATAAATCTTTTACATCCACAGTTGCGAAATTACAATCCTCCATAAATACCATCTCATTCACATTAGCTAAAAAGGACCAAGAGTCTTTGCATACCTGGGGTTTGTTCACCAAAAAGCACTAAAGTATGCTATCGACAAACTTAGCCATAGGATAGGTAATGAAGTTACGCCTCTTGACTATCGGATGCAAGGGGGGGTCATATAAGTCTTTATGTATCTTGGGGATTCCGAAAATGACAGGAATCTGGGGTGCTGGTACAGTAAGAAAGTTAAAGATATCAGGGGAAATGCGTGCTTCAATAAATAAGTCATTTAGGAATCCCCTGATTTTTCTACATGCTCCATGCAGTTCATTCAGAGAGACAAGTTTGTAATGAGCAGTGTCCAAAAGTAAAGAATTTTTTTCTCTATACATATTATTATCAAAAAATGACAATGCCACTTCCCTTATCTAGTTGAGATATCATTGAATTACTGTTTATCAATTCAGACAGTAACATTCTCTCATCAGTACTCAGGTTGCTACTATCTGAGCCATTCCTGAATAGTCCCAAGTTCCTCAAGTCAAACTCGCAAATATGCTCAAATGCAATTAAAGTGGGATGTAAAACTAGATTAAAAGTGCTATACACATGAAACTCATTACTGACTGATTGAGTATTATCATGCTGTAAGACAAAAATTAGTTTCAAGTTAAGTTTCCTTGTAAACAACTTTAGATCTATAATGGTTTTAGCTAAGTCAATATTCCTGGAAGGTACAAAAGTTAAGTCCCTTGCCAACACATTGGCCAATTCAATACAAACAGGAAAGGTAGAATAGTTAAATACTTTAAAATCGTTGGTGCTGTTAAAAATAATATTTAAATTAACCTCCTGTTCAGTAACATCAGAAACAAGATTAACATTTGAATAACCATCAAAGCACCTATCAATAGAAGTGGATGGACTATCAGGCAAAAATATTTTAGTATCAGAAAAGGAATTAATGTTCAAAATGTCCATACACTCACTGGCAGGGTTGAATGAGCTTACAGGCATTAACGTGCCTGTCGTTGATTTCTCCGGTTCCTCTTTCTGTTCTTTTGCCGTGCTGAGTTCCTCTGAGCATAATTGGAGTCACTGGGAAAATTCTGATTGTTTTCAGGCCATTCAGGATGAACATAAGTGCCATTTTGGAACAAATTAGTATTATTGGCATTGTTCCTATTATTTTGAAGTCTCTCACTATGGCGAAGACATTCTGTTGTTGATGGGTTGCTGACCTGCTCAACAGCAGTGTTGTAATGTGGAGCGTCGTTACATTCAGATGTTACTGCATCAGCATTAGATACTTTGTCTGGATTGGTAGCAAGAGGAAACCCTCCCCACTGCTGAGAATCAGAGGGGCGTGGATATGCAGTCCCATTAATGTAAACGGCTTCATCCCTACGTATTTTTTTGATTTTAGCAGACCTGATTTTGACTAATTGAGCGTCTATGCTGGTAAATACGCGCTCATAATCATATTTATACCTAAAAAATCTCAATCGATTTAATAGCAGCATTCAAAGAATTTAGCTGATTTTCCAAGTCTTTTATTTGTAAATTGTAATGGGAAATGAAGCATTCCATTAACTGCAGTCCCTGCATGTTAAATAACTTCAACAGATCTTGATGAAATGGAGAATCAGGGACAAGATCAGTAGGATAACACCACGTCCTTAGCCCCTTAGGAACAATGTTCTTTTGTATACACTCACGAAAGTAAACCACCTCAAGCTGTAATTTCTTTAACTTAAAGGATTTAGAGTCCAAATTTTTAAGTTTACTGTAAATACTGATAGAATCAGTGCTAGTGAAGGCAGTTTTATTGGCTGAATTATTAAAGTTCAAGTCAAACATAGGCTTTCACCAGTGTTGCAGGTTACATTCAACATGTAATACACTATTAGAAGAGGCATGTAAATTCTGTATATTAGTAGTATTACCTATCTGGTTGAAGTCCCTCGAGATAGAGTTGTTTCTGACACCCAAGGATCCACCTTGCACGTTGGAATTCTCCTCACCGTGACGTCGGTTTAGTGAACCAGAACCTACCATAGCCGAAGGGGAAAAAAGGATGATTTTACAAGCTGCTGTTGGAGATAGGAGCATTGGAAGAGTTATTAGTCACAATTGCAGCTATTTCATCCACCTTCTTGTTGAGAGCAAAAATCAAACATGTTAAAGCTCCAATATCCTGCGAGGAATTAGAAACCATTGTTTCACCCAGAAACAAGGATGGAGTGCCAAAAGTTATGTCCATTGCCATAAAGTAAAGTATTCAAACCAAACGACATAGACAAACTGAGGAAAAACAAGAAAAGCAATGGACAAAGTACACTCCAAGCAATACCAAAAGTAATGATACTGTAGTTTAATAAAGTAAGGTTATCATTTTCATGCAGGTCAGTGCCTGCACTTTTTCAGACAAAAAAAAACACATTGACAAAATCAGTTAAATACCTTCTCTCAACAAATAACCACATGTACCAGGAATCACATGAGCAATTAAACAATTAAATACAATCAAATACATTAACCCATGAGTAAACACAAAAAATGTTCTATTTAAAAATCCATTTAAAAACTGGTATGAGTGGTGAAGTATAAGAAGGAATTTCACTAAAACCAAGCCTAAAATCTATTATAAATGTATGAGTGTCCTAAAAAAAGTAATGATTAAAAACATGTTCTATCAAAATAATAAATATAGTGTTACAAATGTTACTTTTGTTTAGTTTTAGTTGACACAATGATCAGACACTCACGATGTTGGCCAACTAAAACTGATTTGCTTTACAATGAAAAGCCTATTCAACGAAAAGGAGTTTCGATTTTTAGTATTTGATTAAATGCCATTCGACTAATGTTTTCTTCAATGATTAAATATAGACCCAAGAAAATAAACAATACAAAACGAAGAAGGCGATGCAGCAATACAAAATATAAGACAGCAAAAACAAACTCACCTTTCCCTCACAACAGTCTATGGCACAGTCTGAGTGAGCTTTTCCAGTAAAGCTTTGAAATGTTTTATTTTACCTCTTAAACAGAAGGTTATGTTCCTAGCTCCACCCTCAGTTCACATGTAATTAACCTTAATTGACCTATTCTAATTTCTAAGTGACTCACAAGAGATACAGCTGTGGTCTCTTTCCTAGTTTAAATATGTACTTAAAAGCAGAATACAAGTAAAACGCAGTGTAAATAAAATAAACCACAACATATAACACAGAAGGGCAATGAAGCAATGCGAAATACAAGAAAGCAAAAACAGACTAACCTTTCCCCTCACAGTAATCTATGACAGAATCTGAGTGAGTTTTTCCAGTAAAGCCTTGAAATGTTTCATTTTACCACTTAAATAGAAGATTTATTTCCTAGCTCCATCCTCAGTCCACAAGTAATTATCCTTAACTGGCCTGCTCTAATTTCTGTGTGACTCGCAAGAGATACGGCTGGGTCTCTTTCCTAGTTTAAATATGCAATTAAAAGCAGAATACAAGTAAAACATTGTGTAAAGAAAATAAACAATGCAAAACATAAGAAGGCAATGAAGCAATACAAAATATATAAAAGCAAAAAAAAAAAACCTAACCTTTCTCTCACAGTAATCTATGGCACAGTCTGAGTGAACTTTTCTAACTAAGCTTTTCTGCTAACATTTTATAGGATCATAGGAAGATACTAGGTTAATGGCCCTGAGGCCCTTTACAAGCCTAGCCAAGAGTTTAGCCCATGTTCCAACAAAAAAGCACCCTATGTCACTGTCCAACATGGACATAGGTGGAATCCCAGGGGTGTATTTTCTATTCCCCATCCAGTTATCCAGGTTGTGCTTAAAAAGGTTTAATGAGGTACTCTGCTTTATGCAGACAAGGAGTCTATGACACAAAAGGGGGACTTTGAGACAAAAATCTGTCCCGCCAACAAGTCCTACTGATGTCATAGACCAGGTTGAGGTCTCGCATGCGGGTTACTCGAGTGGAGCTTGACTTGTGGATATTGGAGTTCTGTGGCACTTATGTTAATGGACTGTTTCTTGTTGTCAAAGGTACAGGGATTGAATCATTTCAGCTCCATATGCATACTTTGTGAATTTGAGCAAGTCACTTAACCAGATAGTGCTCCTGGGTTACCTCGATAAACAACACTTTGCTCATTGGGTTTCCTTGGTTGACAACTACATGAAGTAATAATAATTAGTATTTGTCCCTTTTTTGCCTCCATTATTTTTGGCTTTGTCCAGAATTCTTAAAACACCTGAGAGGTGTATTGGTCTCTTCCTTGTAAAATTTATGACTTCTGGAAAACTGAAATGGTTTACAGTCAGTAAAGGGCACGCATGTGAGTTTCAGATGTTGTATATTTCAGAAAATGCTTTACAATAGAAAGTTGACAGAATAACAAGCTATGCAAGTATATAAGAAAAAATATTTAAAAGCTGTTCCCGACTTTGTTTCTTTTTTCTGATCCTTGAACTAAGAAGTGGACAGGGCAGAAGGGAGTTTTACTCTATGGTTCTGACATCAGTGAGCTGAGATACATTTCTGGGTCATTATATATGAACGTATTCACTTGATCTGAAGCAAATATTTGAGGTATACTGTCATACAAATGGCTATAACTGATGGCAGGCTCGCGTGTGTGTGTGTGGGAGAGCGCTCGTGCACAGGTGTGTGAATCAAAGATCAAAGTATAAGCAATGTAGCAAGTAGAATGAAGTAATCATAAATAAGATTGGCAGAAAGGCTAAACTAATTTGTCAATGACAATTTGTGATTAGATTTGCTAAGAGACAATATAAGAATAATTTGCTTGTATATGCCTGGGGGAGCATCCTGAACTTTTTTCAACTTACTCTTAAGTCTCCAATGTTTGAAGAGCTGGGTGTGTGGTAAAACAATATATTACAACTACTGTATAACTTTTTTGTCTTATAAATAGAGTAAAAGGAACATTTTACATTGTAACCAAGTGATTGTTCTGGCAAACAAAGCGAGACTGGGGATATCAAAGAACTTAAAATATACAATTTAACTATAGTGTGAGCTTCCTTCCTAGTTGTTAGTAAATGTGTCATGTTTTACCTATCTGTTCCACACTGTGCAAGATAATGTAGCATTCTGAAGACAGATGGCTGACTATGGTTGTAGTTTCTTTAATTCTTTTGCTTTATGCTAAGGATGATATGGCATTCATAATGTTGTGAACCTGCTCTTATTTGCATTGTTTGAGTACTTGATGTTGACTGGAGTTGTTTGAGTTTTTTTTTTTTTGGGGGGGGGGGGGTGTTGCTTGGCTTGCCCATCTGGGGTCTTGAACATCTGCAATTTGAGTTATTTCTCCAAAGAGTCTCTGAATGGGTGAAGAACCGGGAATGTGATAAAACATGTATAAAGTAACATTTTAACTATGCTCCTTCCATAGTTGTTAGAAAATGTTCCACAGTTTGCCCATGTGTCTTACAAAGGTGGAAAGTAGACTATGGCTGCAGTTTCTTCGATTATTTTTGCTTGCTCGTACTATGCATGTTATAGTAATGTCAAACCATATTTAATTGTCTGAAAATGAAGATGCCTCAGCTTAAGAATGTAAGCATAGACAGTTTTAATTATCTCCATCGTTAAAACTACAAATTCTTAAATTCTTCGGCTGACGCTTGTTTATAAACAGTTACAAAGTTACAACATTCAAAATATTATAAATGCATCATTTAAAATCCCACACATCCAAAATGTATTCAAATATTGGAATGGGTTATTCTGTCCAGACATTCCCTTTTGAGTGCTACCCGTACCATTCAACTGTTCATACATTTGCAGAACCTCCCTGATTTTGCTTAAAGTGCTTGTCCCGTCCTTTATGACATTTTTAACTTTCTGGTAAATCACTTAATGATTACTGTCAGTCAGTAGTACCATTCATTAGAGTTTTATTCTTCTTATTGTTCAAAAAATGAATATTGATGCAAGACATAATTCTGTTAACTTTTTAAGAGAATTAGAGTAATTTAAAAATTGCACCTGATTTTATTCCCCTCGGCCCAACATTTTTTGCTTTGTCCAGAATTCCTGACCAAACAAGTTGAGAGATAGGGTGCTACCCCAAAACATTCAGATCTAAATTATTTCTAGTAGTGTTATTTCTGTAAACCAGAAATAGGGCACTAGGCGCTTCATATTGCTGCATTTGCTTGGTACAGTTTTTGTCTTTATCAGTGCTGTTTCCCTTGGAAAGGGCTAGAAACTAACATTTTTTACAGTCTCAGTAGCTCAACAAGTAGCTCCCATGAAAAGAGGCCATTGGTCTAGTGGGACTAACCCAGTCAATAAAAAGTATAAATAGTTTAATAATGACTGCCACTATATCTCATTTGTTTCATTATATCTTTGTACTATATTTTAATGCAACAGAATCATTAAGCAGTTATAGTTATTGTATCTGAATGGACCTGTTGCTGTAAAGTGATCTTTCAGTTTTTCCCCCCAGAATGCACTTCAAGTCCCCTTTACATGCCAAGCATGAGGGACTCATTTTTTAACTTCCATGTAAATAGAATGGCAGAAGTATAAGCCACTCATCTTGCACAGCTTCCAGAACCTATTATTCATTTTTACTTTTTTTGCTTGAATGGCAAAGAGGTTGGCAAAGAAGAAGTGGGATTGTCAGAGAGATGAAGAAAGTAGACAGGAGTATAAGGAGATGAGGTGCATGGCAAAGAGAGAGGTGGCGAAGGCTAAGGCATATGAAGAGTTGTATGAAAGGTTGGACACTAAGGAGGGAGTAAAGGACCTGTACCGAATGGCTAGACAGAGGGACTGAGCTAGGAAAGATGTGCAGCAGGTAAAGGTGATAAAGGATAATGAGGGAAACATACTCACAAGCGAGGACAGTGTGTTGAGGAGATGGAAAGAGTACTTTGAGGGGTTGATGAATGAAGAGAATGAGAGGGAGAGAAGAATGAATGATGTAGGGATAGTGAATCATGAAGTATAATGGATTAGCAAGGAGGAAGTAAGGATAGCTATGAAAAGAATAAAGAATGGAAAGGCTGTTGGCCCAGATGACATACCTGTGGAACCATGGAGGTGTTTAGGTGAAATGGCAGTGGAGTTTTTAACCAGATTGTTTAATGAAATCTTAGAAAGTGAGAGGATGCCTGAAGAATGGAGAAAAAGTGTTTTGGTACCGATTTTTAAGAATAAGGGTGATGTGCAGATCTGTAGTAACTACAGAGGGATTAAATTGATCAGTCACAGCATGAAGTTATGGGAAAGAGTAGTGGAAGCTAGGTTAAGAAGGGATGTGATGATTGGTGAACAGCAGTATGGTTTCATGCCAGGAAAGAGCACTACAGATGCGATGTTTGCTCTGAGAGTGTTGATGGAGAAGTACAGAGAATGCCAGAAGGAGTTGCATTGTGTTTTTGTAGACTTAGGGAAAGCATATGACAGGGTGCCTAGAGAGGAGTTGTGGTATTGTATGAGGAAGTCAGGAGTGTCAGAGAAGTATGTAAGAGTGGTACAGGATATGTACGAGGGTAGTGTGACAGCGGTGAGGTCTGCGGTGGGAGTGACAGATGCATTTAAGGTGGAGGTGGGGTTACATCAAAGATCAGCTCTGAGCCCTTTCTTATTTGCAATGGTGATGGACAGGTTGACAGACGGGATCAGACAGGAGTCCCCATGGACTATGATGTTTGCAGATGACATTGTGATCTGTAGTGAGAGTAGGGAACAGGTGGAGTAGACCCTGGAGAGATGGAGATATGCTCTAGAGAGAAGAGGAATGAAGGTCAGCAGGACTAAAACACAATATATGTGTGTGAATGAGAGGGATGATAGAAGAATGGTGAGGATGCAAGGAGTAGAGGTGGCGAAGGTGGATGAGTTTAAATACTTGGGGTCAGTAGTTCAGAGTAATGGTGAGTGTGGAAGAGAGGTGAAGAAGAGAGTACAGGCAGGATGGAGTGGGTGGAGAAGAGTGTCAGGAGTGATTTGTGACAGACGAGTACCTGTAAGAGAGTAAAGGAAGGTCTACAAGAGGGTAGTGAGACCAGCTATGTTATATGGGTTGGAGACAGTGTTACTGACAAAAAGGCAGGAGTTTGAGCTGGATGTGGCAGAGTTAAAGATGCTAAGATTTGCACTGGGTGTGACAAGGGTGGACAGGATTAGGAATAAGTATATTAGAGGGTCAGCCCTGGTTGGAAGGTTTGGAGACAAAGCCAGAGAGGCAAGATTACGTTGGTTTGGACATGTGCTGAGGAGGGATGCTGAGTACATTGGGAAAAAGATGCTAAGGATGAAGCTACCAGGTAACAGTAAAAGAGGAAGGGCTAAGATAAAGGTTTATGGATGTGGTGACTGAGGACATGCAGGTGGTTGGTTGTGACAGAGCAAGATGCAGAGGACAGGAAGAAATGGAAACAAGTGATCCGCTGTGGCGACCCCTAACGGGAACAGGCGAAAGAAGATGAAGACTTTTTTTGCTCGAATTACTATGATTTCTGGTCTCAGAACAGCTCTTACCTCTTTAAAAGCAGTTGTAAACACTGAACAAAAAGTCACTCTAGGGGGAATCCAATATTTGTCAGCATGTGAAGACATGGTTAAAAAAGCATGCTGCTTTGCCAGGGATGGTCTCCACTTGTCCCCTTGTAGGCTTTTGAATACTGGATAAAGCTATCCTTCCCCATAGAACCTTTTTTAGGCAATGCCAAACTGACAGACCTACTGACATAGCAAAATCAACTCAACTAAAATTAACTCAACTTCAATGCCAGGATCATACACAAAACTTCCTCCAAGCTGTCCTCACCCTAGAGAGCATAGACATCTGTGCAGTTACCGAGACATGGTTTAAAGCTGCAGGGAGTGCCCCAGTAGTGCAAGGTTTCAGTGCCTTCCATACTTTTATACCAGCAGCTGCACAGACAGGGACTAAAGTTGGTGTCTTGATATACATCAATAACAAGCATACCTCTCAGTTGGTTAAATAGGGTGAAGAGCTGAAGCTTCCCCACGTGCAGTTCTCCATACAGAAAATCTGGTACCACACCCTAGCAAGCTATAGGTCACCCTCTATGTCCCATGAAACTCATAGCACATACTTAAACCTATTGGAAACACTCACCATACAACCTAACACCTTCGGGTTATGGGGGACTTAATTATCCTTCTACAGACTAGGAATCCTTCATGGCATCAAATCTGCAGGCACAGAGATTCCTGGACGTCTTAAATACAAATACTTTAACCATTTACTGCAATACGCCCACTAAAGGTCCCAATATATTGGACCTCATCCTCACAAATATGGAAGAATGCTGCACCACTGCCAATGTGACATCCTCCCTGGTAAGGTGTGACCATAAAGCTGTCTTCTTAGAAATCAAAATACAGTCTATAACCCCAGTAAACCCCATAACTATTCCAAGGCCCAAACTACTTTTTATTAAGCGATAGTTTGTCAAAATTCAATGCCCCCCCCATATCCAAAAAACACTGCACCCTATGCAGAATTTTTCACATAAACTCTGCATAACCATGTCAATGGCAGCAAAGAGGCTGCTGTACCTATGAGAAGTAAGCCCAAAATTAACTCCCAGACAAACCACCCTGATGGCATTCCAGATTAACCAGGTTATACAACAAAAGGAAAAAAAATGGCTAAAATCAGGAAGTGTAACGCCAATATAGATAAGAACTCTCATCGAAATAAACAAGCACCTAAGAGGGCTAATTAAGTTTTAATAAGTCCAATTTTGAGGTCAATATACCCTCCCAGGCGAAAGACAACCGTAAGGCCCTCTTCTGCTATTTCAGAAACTTCAATGGCAGCACACAGCAGTGTGCTGAACTGGTAGTTAATGCTGCCACATTCACTGATCCGGGTGATATAGCAAATATCGTGGCTGACAAATTCAGTTTCAACTTTATCCCCACTCGCCTCCAGCCACTTCCCCAGAAATACCTTCTAACATAACCCCTCCAACTATAAATGGAGACCATGTCCTGGCTGTGATCGCTAAAGCCAACAACATAGCCTCAATGGAACCTAATAATATTCAGAAACCAAAACCACAATTCAAACGATGAACCAGGACAGAACAGAACCAATAACCAAAAAATATTCCCAGGTGAAATGTACTGCTCAGGAGCCCCAAACCAATGATGAAACTTTTATTTAAGCTTTAAGTGAATACAAATCAATTTTTCATCAGTAAGACTTCTTCAGAATAAAATAGATCCACTGAATCAGTTCCTCTCTCTGTCTGTAATATATATATATATATATATATATATATATATATATATATATATGTGTGTGTGTGTGTGTATTGTATGTGTGTGTGTGTATATATACTAATCAGCTGATGGTCTTAATCAAGTTTAATTGTGACAAAATTAAAACACCTGAAGTGAAGTTTAAAAAACACACCACTAAAACATATTTTCTCGGACATGAAAAAGACTGAATAAAATATAAAAAAAAGTATGCATATGAGAAACTGTAATAAAGACTAAATAAATATATCCAGTAAAACTTTATAAAACCACAGTATAAAACACAATAAAAACTTAACTTATTTAGGTCCTGAGTAATATATATTTACATATGTATATTAATGCCCAACAGTGGAACTTCCATCATAAATAATAATACATTTTTGTGTGTTTAGTGTAATATTTCTCTGTCCTGAATTTTAATAATGGCACCAAGGATAGGTAGTCATTAATTCCAAGGGGACTGGTTGCATCTAGTTTAATTTTCCAGCGCAGTTCTTTTAATTCCAATTTGTCTTTCCACCCACCCCCTCCAGGATTGACAAGAACATTTTACAATTTAGCAAACAAAAATTGCTTAAAGCTACTACAACAGGCAGAATGTCTATACAAAGCATTGTTTGGAGTTTTAGTAGATATCTCATGTTGGTGTTCATATGTCCTTTTCTTTAGCTGCCTTTCTGTTTCCCCTACATAAAATTTAGGGCAGGACATAACACACAGCGAACACACAGCGAAATATGCCACCCCCTTAGATAATTCCCTTCCTGTCAGTGGATGATAGACTTTGCTGCATTTTACAGCTGCAGTACCGGATGGCCCAATATATATTTCCACTGGCTACAACATTCCACATTTTTGGGTACCTTTACTAATTTTTTTCTTCTTCTTGTTGCCACTATTAGATTCTAAAACATTTTTAAAATGTTTTACTTTTTTGTATATAAAAGTGGGTCTATTACCCACTATATCTCTGATTTGCCTGTCTTCTACCAATATTCCCCAATTTTTACTTATGATGTCCTTAATTCTATTGGAAACAACACTGTAATCAAGTACCATAGCTCTAGGGAAGTCTCTAGTCTTTACTACTTCCTCATATTCTAACTGTGGACAAGCATCTACTCCTCCTTCCTCATTTGAATATTATTGTTACATGATATCAAAACAGCTTCCTTATTTAAGCCTGTTCCCAAGAGGGTTAGATATTTCTTCCCAATTATTTTGGGCAGCCACTGTGCTAATGGTCCTCACAAAAACCTCAGGGTATCCCCTCTCAAGGAACATATCCTCCAATTTTCTTTTTTCAGTTTCAAAAGTTATTATATATTATCAGACACCATCCTTATTAATCTAATAAACTGTCCCTTCACAAGACTTTTTTTTCTGGGACAAAGGATGCATACTACTAAAATGTAGATAACTGTTTGAGAAAGTGTGTTTTTGATAATTAGTAGATGGAAACCAATTTTCCTTCTTTTCTAAGGTGATGTCCAAGTAATTGATGTTCATTTTGTTCATTTGGTAAGTGAATTTCAAGAAGAAAGAAGTTATGTACACACCATAACTTTCCATGCGAGTTGCTCATCTCGCCTTCATTCTTACAGATGGGTTCGGAGCCGATCCTCGGCTCTGACTCAACTACAAAGCTCGTGGTCATCAGACAGCTCGAGGCCAAGTCTCTCTTCCATGATGCATCTTGAGTTACCTCAGATCTTGCCTGCCGCCTCTAACAATTCCATATACCATTCTATCCCTCTTTAGGTAAGGAAACTATAAAAAAGACAATCGGACCATGATAAAACATGAATCTCGGTCCTCGAGAAAGCCTGGAGGGGGTAGGAGGGTGAGAAGTAAGAATGAAGGCGAGATGAACAACTCACATGGAACATTATGGTGAGTACATAACTTCTTTATGCAAAGTTGTTCTATCTCGCCGTTCATTCTTACAGATGGGTAGTGTCCAAAGCACCATCTTTCTCGGGTGGCTCACGGGAGTATGTTTCTCAGGACAGTGGAACCAAAGGAAGCCCTATCGACTTTGTAATGAGTGACAAAAGTATGAGGCTTTGACCAAGTGGCTGCTGCACAAAAACTATCTACTGGTAGCCTGGCAGTAAAGGCTGAAGATGTGGAAACAACTCTAGTTGAATGAGCCTTTATTTTGTGTTGCAGAGGTACATTGGCAGCTGAATAAGTGAAGGTGATGCAATCTGATAATCATTTCGACAGAATGCTTTTTGCCACATGGCCAGCTTTTCTGGATTCTGAAAAGGAAACAAAAAGTTGTTCAGATATTCTAAATTATTTGTTTCTATCTAGGTAAAATCGAAGTGGTCTGTGAACATCAAGTTTGTGCAGCATATACTCCAACTTACTGGTGTGTTTGGGGAAAAAAAAATTCTATGGTTTGGTTAAGGTAAGCCTCAGTACAAACTTTAGGTAAGAATGAATGATTTATTCATAGTGAAACTCTATCAGAATGAAAAATCAAATACAGGGGTTTAATAGACAAGGCCTGTACCTCAAACTCTTTGGGCAGATGTGATGGCTACTAAAAAGACAGTCTTCCAAGACAAAAATTTAAATTTGCATGAAGAAGCTGGCTCAAACAGTGGAAGAATGATGCATGAAAGCATAAAATTTAGATTCCAAGGTGTATAAGGGGATTTGACAGGTGGTCTAAGATGCAGAATCCCCTTGAGAAAGGCTTTGGATAGCTTGTGTGACATTACATTTAAGCCTTCAGTACCAAGATGAAAATTAGAGATCGCAGCGAGCTGCAAACGAATGGTGGCTGCTGCCACTCCCTTGTTGAAAAGTATAGTCAAAAATTCTAGGATGGAGGAAATCGGGGCTAGGTAGGGGTCAATGTTACTTTGAGAAGCCCATATAGAAAATCTCTTCCATTTGTTGAGGTATCATTTCCTAGTAGATGATTTGTGAGAAGATATTAAAATATATTGTATTTCAGTTGAGAGGGTATGGAACCTGGCTATGTTGGAAATTGGAGCACCCAAGCTGTCAATTTCAGGGACTGAAGAGATGGATGAACAGCCCCCAACGAGTGCATCAGAAGGTCTGGAACTGGGTCTAGAATCCAAGGCTCTTCCAATAGATGAGGTCGAAGAAAGGGGAACCAAATCTGACAAGGCCAGTGGGGGGGGGGCTATAAGAATGATGGTCCTTCCAAGGGCTTTGGCTTTCTGTAATACTTTGAGTCATGGGTACTGGTGGGAAGGCATTAAGGAGACCCGGGGGCCAATCATGTACAAGGGTGTCCCTTGGGACATCTCCCGAAGGGGGGATTAGGCAAAATAGCTTCTGCATTTTGTATTCATGGGGATGCAGAGAGATCACAGTAAGGCTGGCCCCATCTGCGGAATATTCTTTCCGCTATTTCTTCTTTGAGGGACCACTCGGGAAGCAACAAAATTGCCCTGCTCAGTTTGTCTGCTATCACGTTGGATTTCCCTGGGATGTGCATTGCTATCAGAAAGCACTGGGTGAATGTAGCCCACTGCCATACTCTTAAGGCCTCTCGACAAACGGGGTAGGACCTGGTTCCTCCTCGTTTGTTTCCACCGACATGTTGTCCGTCTGAATTGCAATTGTTCCCAGAGGAAGAGAGTCCTGAAAGCACTGCAATGCCAACAGTACCGCTCTCATCTCCAGGATATTGATATGCAGATGTGTCTCTTGTTTGCTCCATGTTCCTTGGGCTGTTCTTCCCTGAAAATGCCCCCCCACCCGATCAGGGAAGCGTCCCCGTGGTCACAGTGGCCGATGGTGAGGATAGGATAAAAGGATAACCTATCGTTACTTGGAGAGAGGTCAACCACCACTGAAGATCCTTTTTGCAGAAGTTTGTTAGAATGATCAGATGTGACACTGGGAGTTCTTGATAGGACCATTGCATGATCAGAAGCCATTGTAGAATCCACTTGTGCATATGACCCAAGGGAAATGCTATGATTGCAGCCGTCATCGTCTCCAACAATTTTAGTACATCTGAGGCTGGCACCTTGTCACTCGATAGGAGGTTCAGAATTTGTTGTCTAAGTACCTCTATCCTTTCTGAAGGAAGTTTTAAAGTGGTGGTGGTGGTGGTGGTGTCCAAATCTGCTCCGATAAAAATGATATGTTGCAATGGTGACAAGGCAGACTTTTCTGAGTTTATGGTAATCCCCAGTTGATTGCAAAGAATAAGCGTGGTGTCCCTGGCTTGTATAAGCTGATGCCTGGTGGTGGCGGTGAGGAGCCAATCGTCTAAGTATGGAAACACCTGGAATCCCAAATGCCTCAGGTGAGCCGTGACCACTGCCATACATTTGCTGAACACTCTAGGGCTGTAGTGAGACCAAAGGGCAGGGCTCAAAACTGGTAGTGATTGGCTCAAAGTCGGAAGCACAGATGATCCCTGGATGTTCTGGCCATTTTTATGTGGTAGTACGCAACCTGGTGATCTATCGAGCACATCCAATTGTCCTTCCCTAAAAAGGGAAGTATTGACTGTAGAGTGACCATCCGGAACTTCTCCTTGACAGATCTGTTTAGTCTGCTGAGATCCAAAATAGGTCTCCAGTCCCCTGTTTTTTTGGAACTAAAAAGAATCATGAGTATGTTCCCGATCTTATCTCATCTGCAGGGACTGGTTGGATGACTCTTTTTTTCTAGCAATCTTTGGACCATTATGGTTGCTTGCTCCCTGTAATTGGGTGGAATGTCCAGGACTTTTGCTATCAAGGGAGGTGAAATGGCAAAGGGAATAATATATCCTCTGGATATTATGCTTTGTACCCAGTTGGTTGTTATTTTTAGCCAGGCGTCTGGGTAGAAAGATAAGCAACCCCCGACTGCTTCCAGAGTTGGACAGTTAGGCCTCCTTTCAGGAGCGCTTCCCAAAGAACGGAACTCGGTCGCCCTGATTCTGCAGACTCCCTCTGCCTCGAGGGTGGCGTTTTCCATTATTACTCCCTCCTCTGCCCCTGGGGGGGGGGGTTTCATCACGTGTGTCCTGAAAGGCTCCTTGGGCTTTTCAAAACCACATCTTTCCTCCCTTTTGGGTAGGGTCTAGTGGGGGTGGAACAATGGACTCTGATGGCCAACAGAGTCTTTCCTTCCTGCTCACACCTGGTAAGAGTTTCCTTTACTTTGGGCCCAAAAAGAGACGAGCCATGAAAAGGGGTGTTCACAAAGGATGACTTAAAGGGCACTGCAAAGGAACATAAGCACATCCAGGAGTGTCTCCTAAGAGCAATTCCTGTATCTGCTGCCCTACTCGCTCCATCAGCTGCATATGAGATCAGATGCATGAAGAGTTTACTACAGAATTAAGAGCAGCAAGCTGGGAAGCAACCTTCTCTGCAACTCCCTCAGCTACCGTATCCTGTAGAGTATCTCCAAGCTCTTTTAGGAGATCTCTTTGCAGTCTCGTAAAATGTGTGAGGTAGTTCAGTGATTGCATGGCAAAAGTTGCTGAACCTAAAATGCGCTTCCCATATCTATCCATGATCCTAGAATCCCTGTTAGGAGGATGGACAGATGAAGAAGTTTCCGACATCTCTTTTTTGGTGGCTGCAGGCACAACCATGGAATCAACAGGCACTCCCTGCATGAGAAAAGTCTTATCTTGAGAAGAAATAAATTTATTAGGCCTCCTAGAGACAGGCTCCATGGTGTCCGGAGACTCCCACGCCCTTCGTGAGATCAGCTCCATAAGCTCATCGAAGGGCAGAGACCCTCAAGAGGTGGAGGGCTGAGACCCAAAAGCTTTCAGGAGGACCAACTCATCATCAGTAGGGTTGGTGGGCTTCCAGCCACCTCTCTACTTTATGATTTCCAAGACATCTGTAAATGAGATATCCTCCGGGGGGGACCGTGGGGACCCTTTAGACTCATCCAAGTTGGTATCTGAGGTGACAGATTCCTGCGGGGAGTCTAGATGCTTCCTCTTGCAAATTCTCTTCCTGGAAACCTCATCAGTGGGAGCTTCCAGTGAGGTCTCGGAACAGCAGGGTCCGCCCAGTGGGGCTTCCTGAGGTTCAGGCTCTCTATGCTTCAAAGGGATCTGTGAGGCGGAAGTAGACACAGGCGCTTTAGGGGAGGAGGTAGTTGGTCCTGAAGTCATGGATGTCCTTGGGGACATTAGTCTCCTTATGGCATCAAAGGCATTCCTGCTCCGATGCGAAGGAACCCCTGGGTCCGAAGAAGCAGATGATTCCCTTGGCACCAGAACAGCGGGCTCTGATCCAGAGGTAGGAGCCAAACTCATCTGTGCCGAAGCCCCAAGAGGTAAATTCGGAGCCGAAAGATCGGTCCAACTGTCCTCTCCAGACCCGACCGGTGAGTGTCGGCTCCTAGACCCCTCAATAGGTATTGAGGAAGCCCGAGTAGTCGGCACCGATGGCACTGGAACAGGCGTCAGTTCTGAAGGCTCCACAATTATCAGCTCCAACTCCTCTGGCTCCAAAGGACTGGTTTGGCTTGGAGGAGGAAAAGAAGTAGATGGAGGAATAGCTGTCGGTTTTGAAGCCACTTGGGTCAGGACCGATAATTTGGCAAACACCGATGCCTGTAACAAATTCTGCACCACACGATCCACATTCAAATCAGACAGATTTATTGAGGACAGAGATGAACGGATCGATGATGCCACCGATTGCAAAATAGGTGATTTCAACACTGCAGAGACCGGTTCCAGGACTGGGGACAGGCTCCGAAAAGTTACGACACTCGGCACCGAAGGCTGTGCAGCTGACGTTGATAATTGTTTTGGTGGTGTCGGAGCCAAAGTTCTAAGCTCCGAGGATGTTTGACTTGGTAGATTTTGGAGACTTTGATGTTTTATCATGATCATGCAAAGCTTCTTGAAAAGAGGATTTTAATAATCCTCTGTCAATCAACTTTCTCTTTCTTTCCTGTAGAACACGGCTACTGAAAGAATGGCAGATGAAGCTGCTCTCTTGTTGGTGTAAAGCACCCAAACAGTAAACACAGTTAATGTCACCATCAGTCACAAACATTTTCTGCCCACACTTTGGGCATTTTTGAACCCAGATTTGGGTTGTTTTTCCTTCTCTTGGTCAGCCATAAGTAACTGTCTATTTTAAATATCAACGCACACAAGCAAAAAACCTGTTTAAAATTATTCTACAAACACACAACTATTCTAAGCAAACTTTCAAACAGTAACTAGCCCCTAAATTAAAATGGGCTCTACAATTCTAAGTAAACGTTTAACTACTAACAAAACACTACTATAATGTTTTAAATCTAAAGGCACACCGGAATAAGGGAAGGGAGATAACAAAGGCCTAATAAAACGATGGCCAAAGGAACTATAGAAAGGCTTTGAAAAATAGCAAACAAACTAGTTCTACAAATCCTATTAATGCTTCAAAATGGAAAGGAAACTTAATAAGCTATAATAAAGTCTTTTAAGAGAAAATTTCTTAAAGAAGAAAAACTCTACTGGCCCGAGCTGTGAAGTATCCTCCAATCTGTTGCAGAAGCAAACTAGATCTGAAGTAACTCAAAGTGCATCATGGGATAGAGATTTGGCCTCGAGCTGTCTGAAGACCTCGAGCTTTGTAGTTGGCCGAGTTGGAGCCGAGGATCAGCTCCAAACCCATCTGTAAGAATGAATGGCGAGATAGAACTTCACATCTCCCCTTTCTTGAAAAAAAGTCTTGTGAAGGGACAATTTATTATAATGGCAATTTTGCTATCTGATAACAATATTTAAAATGGGGAAGAAGGAGTAGATGCTTGTCCACAGTTAGAATATGAGGAAGTAGTAAAGGCTATAGACTTCTCTAGAGCTATGATACTTGAATACAGTGTTGGTTCCAATAGCATTACGGACATCATAATTAAAACGTGGGGAATACTGGCAGAAGATGGCCAAATTAGAGATATAGTGGGTAACAGACCTACTTTTATATATATAAAAAGGTAAAAATATCAAGAATATTTTAGAATCTAATGGTGACAACAAGGAAAAGAAAGAAAAATTTAGTAAAGGTGCCCAAAAATCTGGAATGTGCAGCCAGTGTACATATACATTGGGCCATCCAGTACTGGAACTGCAAAATGCAGCAAATTCTATCATCCACTCACAAGAAGGGAACTGTCTTATCTAAGGCAGTGATGTGTGTATATATAAATATATCTATCTATATATATCTATCTATAAACACACACACACACACACATATATATATATATATATATATATATATATATATATACAGTGTTTGTACTTGAATTATGTAGTTGGGCACTTTAAATGATATACAAATGCTAATTATATGTATGAGCTGATTGGCTGTTCATTGTATAAAAGGCTGGTGTGTCGTCTTATGTTTTATACACTGATGAAGAGTTTTACTTGAAAGCTTTGTTATATGTTTTATTAAATAAGCTGCTGAGCGTTGGACTTCTGATTTATTTATTAGCTTTTAAATTCAGAGTTTAGAGGAGTTTTCATGGTTTTGAAGAAGTCTATGTTTAGACAAAAGACAAAAGCGCTTAACCATGAACTGCAGTGGTTTTACCAATAAAGGATTGTTTCTTTCTACAACACTGTGAACTGGAGTGGTTTCTACCATTGTTGGATTCTTTTCTGTGGTCTTGGGCTTTCTGGTCAGTTGCTTGTTCTTCACTGTACCACTATATTCGTCCCTCATCAGACCCATCACTGAGTGTAATGACCCCGTTGGTGTGTACTTAACTAGACACATGCAGCAAGAGGAATGCCTGCAAAAGGTTCCTTAAAAAAGAATACAGGGCATAAACACAATGTTCTGTGAGGATCGCCACAAAGCCCTATCTCTACATTTGGTATCCTACATACTGCTGAGAGGTGATCTGTACCAGGCATACACGGACCCCAACTCTGATGAACCTTTTGTACATACACAAAACAAACAGCAACAGACTTACTAGATCTAAAGACCTACATTTTGCTTGCAACATAAATAGGACATGTTGGAAAGACAGATATGCATCTCACAATATCCCCTTTATCTGGAACAAGCTCTCCATTAATTTGAAACAAAGTCCCGCCCTAACACTATTTAAACGTAACTTGGATTGGAAATCGAAAATTCACCCCTGGTCTGACACCCAGAGGTCTGAAGGACAGAGGCGTAAGTCATGTCGTAACCAACAATCACCCCTATTTAAATGTGTAAGACATATAACTTGTAGGACACATCTGGGTTGTAAGGCTAGACTTATAAAGGCCCTAGTGGTCATTAGCCTAGTATACACCTATGAACTTCATGTCTTAAAGCTTCTAATTTTTAGTACAACTGCTGACAGACACTCTCTCACTTTCTTTCTGGGGTGTCAAAACTATCAATGTAATCCATTAGCTGTTAAATGACCACTCTTACTTCTACGTTAAAGAACTTTTAACAGACATATAACTATTTTATATTTATTATTTGCCAGCACCTGCACTGGGAAGATGTGTTTTATATTAAATGTTTACAAAATGTGCTATTTTTGTTTTCCTTACTATGCAGCAGAGAACAAAATAAGTCTGTCTTTCTGTTCTTGAATTTGGGTTAATGGTATTTCTTCTCTTTCCACCAATGCACAATGTCTTTCTTTGCCCATAACATTTCCCCATCTCTGTTGTATTGGTAGCTGCACCCTTGATTTCATACATTGTAGCATTTCATCACTTCATTCAAATTATAAACCTTGAGAATGACAAATTATTAGATTATTTTTCTGTTGTGAACATTGCCAGGTTTGTAAGATTATGGCATTCACTTTTTTTCTTAGCGAAATGGCCTTTCATTTTAACAGTGGATTATGAGTAAATTGTTACCATGTATCATGTATTCTATACTTTTTTTGGTATGGTGTTTTTTTTTTTCTTCTTCACGTCTTACTTGCCCCACCAGCTAGCTACTATACCCATACTCTGCCCTAGTAAGAAAAGGAACCTGCAGCTGCCATGGTGAATGAGGGATTTTTTTTTCAAATGGTAATCCTATCTCTATGGAAAACCATGACGATGTTCACCGATCATGAGAGCCTGTAACTTAGATACTCATCTTCTAGATGTCAGAGCAATAAGTAACATAGTCTTCCATGTCATAAACTATAAATCATTCTTGGTTCAAAGGAACACAGAGATAAATTTTCTAGCACAAAGTTATGATCCTAAATAAGTGAAACCTGTTTCTTGGTGATATATGTGAAGCCCATTCCGCAAACTACTTGACTAAGGAGTGATAAGAAAGGGAAGAACTTAGGAGCAGACATGCTGAAATGGTCAACAAATGAACCTTGATACAGGAAAGTACAGTTGTCTACACTTACCATAAATGTAGATGTTCGAGTGTATTCACTGTTGCAGTCATTACATTTGGGTAATCCTGCTGGCAGGTTGCCCTCAGTCCGCCTGAATTCCAAAGTCTTGGGTCCTGCGTCGGCTGCTGTTGACCCTTCCCTGACGTCAGGGGTATAAAAGAAGCAGCAGACGCCATTTTCTTTAGTTTTTCTTGCCCCAGATGTCAGGTGCCCCCCTAAAAGGGTAGCCAAAATTTATATCTATATATAAAATTACATGTACCAATATAAACTTTACCTTCATCTACAAGCAAATACACCACATAGGTTGTATAAATCAGAGAAGGAAAGACAGGTTCCATTAGAAGAAAAGGGGGATGGCGGGTGGGTAACCTGGATTGCAACAGTGAATACACTCAGACATCTACATTTATGTTAAGTGTACACAACTGTACTATGTTTTTCATGTTTCACTGTTGCAGTCATTACATCTGGGTAGATTCCCAAAGCTATGGTTGGGAGGCTGGAGCTAAACAGCATTAGGAGCGGCTATGAGACCCTGCAGAACTGCAGTGGCAAAGCCTGCCCTGGATTTAGAGTAGAGTGGCAGATGATAGTGTTTTGTAAAGGTGTGCACTGAACTCCAAGTAGCTGCCTCTAAAATGTCCTTGGTTGGTACTCCCCTGAGAAAGGCTGCTGAAGTGGCTGCAGCTCTGGTGGAATGTGGCCTAATGCCCTTAGGCACTGGCTTGCCATGGTATAAGTAGCAGAAACGAATGCAGTAGCCTATCCACTTTGAAATAGTCTGCTTTGAGATAGCCTTTCCTTGTGATCATGCAGCATATGCCACTACTAATTGCTCTGTCTGAAAGCTTTGGTTCTGTCCAAATAGAATCTAAGCTGTCTTTGTACATCCAAAGACTGCAGAATTCTTTCCCCCTTGTTCTGTGGATATGGATAAAAAGTTGGCAGATGAATGGTTTGGTTCAGAGCCACACTGGACACCACTTTAGGCATAAATGTTGGGTTTGTCCTCAGGGAGACCCTGTCCGGATAAAAAAATCATAAAAGGTTCCACAGTCATGAGTGCCTGTAGCTCTGAAACTCGTCTTGCAGAAGTTATTGCTAGGAGCAGAGCTGTTTTCCAAGATAAAAACTTTATATCAGTAGTAGCAGCTGGCTCAAAAGGAGGCAGGGTGAGTTTTTCCAAGACATAGTTGAGGTCCCATGCAGGTGTTGGTGATCTCCTTGGAGGCCTTAAATTTTTGGCTCCTCTGAGGTACTATTTTAATAATGGATGAGAAAAGATTGGTGGCTCTGCATTGTAATGAGCTGAAATGGCAGAGGCATGGATTTTAATAGATGAGAAAGATAGGCCTTTGTCCAGCATTTCAATTAAGTATTGTAAAATCTGAGGAATATTTGGCACAGTTGTATCTGTTCCTTGTGCCTGATTCCAAGCACAGAATCTCTTCCATTTTCCAGCATAAGATTTTCTAGTACTAGGCCTTCTGGCTTCAAAAATGACATCCATCACAGCTTTGCTGAGAGGTGTGTTTTGTATGACTACATTATCTGCCATGCTGCCAGGTTTAAAGTCCTGAGTTGGCTGTGCAGGATCTGATTGTTTTGCTGGGACAGTAGATGAGGTACTTGAGGTAAGGTCCAAGCTGGGCATTGAGACAAGCTCCTTAATATTGGTTACCAGTGCTGGCGGGGTCAGTCTGGGGCAATCAGTATCATCTTTGGCTTCTCCTGTCTGACCTTTAGGAGTACCTTGGGGAGGAGAGGTAGAGGGGGAAAGGCATATACTGATAGGTTTTTCCAGCTGAAGAATAGAGCGTCCACTTTCCATGCTTGTCTGTGATAAATCATTGTGCAGAATCTTTTTAGTTGGTAGTTGTGAGGGGAGGCAAATAGATCTAAGTCCGGGCATACCCATTTCCTTGTTATCATGCTGAAGACTTGTGGATCCAGCTGCCACTCATGGGGATCCATGAGGTTTCTGCTTAGTTCATCTGCCAGAGTATTTTTCCTTCCTGATAGGAATTGTGCCTGCAGATGTACTTGGCAAGTCAATGCTGTGTCCCACAAAGTCATGGCTAGTCTGCAAAGGGGGCAAGAATGTGTGACCCCCTGCTTGTTTATATACCACATGACCATGGTGTTGTCTGTCTTTATCAGAAGTTGTCCTGGATGAAGTAGGTCCTTGAAGGCTGTCAGGGCATTTTGAACAGCCAGCATCTCTTTTTGATTGATATGTAGATGCATTTGGTTTGAGGTCCATGTGCCCTGAATGCATCTTCCTGCCATGTGGGCTCCCCAGGCATAATCTGATGCATCCGTTGTTAGTGTCTGCCTGGCTGGGGGTAATGTGAATGGTTGTCCCTTGTTTTGGTGACAAGCCTTTGCCCACCATCGAAACTCCTGTTGCAGGCAGGGAATGAGAGGAATTATAGTTTCCAGGCTGTGGCAATGTTGAGTCCAAACACTTTTTAGGTACCATTGAAGTTTCCTCATATGCAGTCTTGCATATGGAATTAGTAGCATGCAAGATGCCATGAAGCCCACAGCCTGCAGAATTTCCTTGCAGATAACTGGGCCTTTGTTGCTAACATTTTAAAATAGGTAGTCAGTTGCCTTTGTTGGTCTGGCGTGAGATAAGCCATCTGGGCAGTTGTATTTAAGCTTGCACCCAGGAATATTATCTCTTGAGAGGGTACTAGCTTTGATTTCTTTTCGTTGACTGTGTACCCTAGGCATGTTAGAAGTTTTTTCACAAACACCAGATGCTGTAGAAGGATGTCCTTGTTCTCTGCTTGAATTACACAGTCGTCCAAGTAAGGATATATTTGTATTCCTCTTTGTCTGCAGAATGCAATTACTGGCGCCAGGCACTTTGTAAAGACCCTGGGCGCAGTAGATAAGCCAAAGGGCAGTGCAGAGAATTGGTAATGCATTGAGCCAGCCTTGAATCTGAGGTATCTTCTGCATATTTGTCTGATTGGGACATGCAGGTATGCCTCTTTTAGGTCTAAAGTTACAAGCCAAACGTTCTTGCCCAGCACGGGCAGAAGCTGCTGCAAAGTCAACATTTTGAATTTTGGTATATCCAGGAATGTGTTCAGAATAGATAGGTCCAGTGTTGGTCTCAAGGCCTTGTCCTTTCTGG
The DNA here is from genome assembly GCF_019279795.1 of Protopterus annectens. Classification (NCBI taxonomy): domain Eukaryota; kingdom Metazoa; phylum Chordata; order Ceratodontiformes; family Protopteridae; genus Protopterus; species Protopterus annectens. Next base: position 1,852,872,108 of record NC_056726.1, read on the forward strand.
GTACCAAGAACAGTCTTGAGCAAAATCCTTGTCCCCGCTCTTGCTCTGGCACTTGTTGAATTGCCCTCATGTCCATGAGAGATGAGACTTGTTTTTGTGCCTCTGTCCATTGATTTTTTGGCAGATCTGGTCAGTCGTTTGCCTTTGGCAGGGTATGAAAATGGAACTTGTAGCTTTGTGACACGATATTTGGAACCCACTTGTCCTGGGTTATAATGTGCCAATTTTGAGAAAAAAAGTGCTAATTTTCCCCCTAAGGGTGCTGCCAAGAAATAAGTGCTTGGTGCAGGCAGGGGGAAGTCATTGGGACTGTTTCCTGTAAGGTTGTGATTTGTCTTCTCCACTTTTGGAGGTAGAAGCACCCCATTGTTTTGACCTGTATGAACCTTGCGCCTGGGATCTGCCTCTAGGGCATCTGGATCTGCCCCTCTGAGGTCTGTCCGACACAGGAAAGGACCAATTCTTGGTAGGCCAGTGTCTACTAAACCGAGGTGGTTGTACTTGTAAAAAATCTTTGACAGTTTGCATAGATTTAGCTTTGTCTTCCATTTTCTTTAACACCTCTTCTGCCTTAACACCAAACAAAGTATCATGCTGCAAAGGTGCATCTAATAATTTAACTTTGGCATGATCAGGCAGATTTTGTTCCTTTAACCAAGCATGCCTCCTAATTACAGAACCCGTAACTGCGGCCCTGCAGGAGGCCTCCAGAGAATCAAAACCACATTGCAAAGTATGTTTTCCAACTTGTTCAGCTGCATGCAATAAATCCTGCATTTCCTTGTTTTCTGCACATTCAGAGTTTAACAACATTTTCTGTTTAAGCAATGCCATGACATGTTGCTGATATTTAAGCATATGAAACTGACAGTTTACGGCCCTTATAGCCAAGGTAGCAGATGTGTAAACCTTTTTTCCCCATCTATCCAGTGCCCTTGAATCTCTGTCAGAGGGGGTAGGGTTTTTTGCAGCAGAAGCCTTAACCCCTTTAGGACCCTGTGAAATAGTTTCTGGTTCTGCAGCAGGGTTTTTGAAAAGGAATTTGTGAGAGTCAGGAACCCTGTAATATCTGTCAGGCTTAACAGGAGCTGGAGGTAAGGAGTCAGAGGTCAGGCTAGACTCTGAAAACACATCATCTACAATGTCTAACACAGGTGGAATGGCTAGAGGCCTGTGTTGAGGTAGTAAAAGGAAGTCCCTGAGCCTCTTCTTAGATTCTGAAAATTCTTGGCTCTCCCAGTGGAAATGCTCCCTCATGGTATGTAAGGTTTCCCCAAAAGAGGAGAAGCTGAAGGAATAGACTCTTCAGCATCAGAATCCTCATGGGGGGAAGAGAATAGTCCTGGTCAGAAGAGGAATCCGAAGAAATAGAAACCTGATCTGAACATTCATAGTCTGTCTCTTGCCTAGGCCTCTTATCAGGAGGGGGATGGAAACCCCTGATCAAGGTAATCAAGTCTTCGGCCATTTTGAGCATCTGTTTTTTGGGCATAGAGGCCTGTCCATGTGGCTCTTGAGTTTGTTTCTTTGTCTTTGAAGGTGCTTTAGTCTTTGCCTTTGAAGCTGAAGTTGGTTTAATGTATACATGTTTAGGTCTGAATACACCCTCAGAAGCCGGTGCCTGCTCAGTGGCTCCGGACCCATCTGAAGGAATACTGTCCGAGGCTCCAATACCTTGAGTTTCCAGCGGCATAGCCGACTCCACGTGGGAGTCGGTAGTGGCCTGCGACTCTAAAGTAGCAGGCATCAGGGGCTGTGAAAGTGCCTCATTGAGAACCGGCGACTGGCTTAGGAGAAGCTTAGTCGTCGGTTTTGGGCCTCGGTTGTCTATCTTTTTCTTTTTCTTTGCATTTTTTGTGAACTCAGGTAGTCGGATGGCTACCCAATGACATTTCTGGATGATTAAACCTGTGTGAAAGTAGTTTAATGCAAAATCATACCAACGCTTAATACTGCGTTGGTTAAATCTAACACAAAACCAACAACCTGAAACGTTATGGTCAGGGCCTAGGTAAAGAATACAGTAAGAATGAAAGTCCTTATGAGGTATTTGCTTTCCACAAGAAATACAATTATTAACTTTTTCTGACATCGGTCTGGAGCAAGAAAAAAAGTTTACCCAACGGGGTACTTAGCTTTAATGAAGACTTCAGATCTGAAATTTGAACACGAAAATCTCAGGAGTCGGCCAACCGGTACTTGCAAACTGCTTCTGCTTCGGGCACCGTGCGGCAAGAAAGATTAAAGAAAATGGCGTTGGCTACTTCTTTTATACCCCTGACGACCTGACGTCAGGGAAGGGGTGACAGCAGCCGACGCAGGACCCAAGACTTTGAAATTCAGGCTGACTGAGGGCAACCTGCCTGCAGGATTACCCAAATGTAATGACTGCAACAGTGAAACACGAAGAACATCAGGAAAGGTCAGAGGAGAGTAACTCACACAAATGTTGCAGAACGAGTGTCATAGAATCCCTAAGCAGTCCCTAGATGTTAGTATGGTCAAAGCTAGTAAATCTTTTCCATTTAACAACATAAGATTTCCCAGTAGCAGGCCTTCTTGTCTCCTGTAGTACCTGCTGTACATCCTCCAAAGCAAGGTCCCAAAAGATATCAAAATCAAATCATCCAGACAGTCAGTTGTAGTTGTTTTGAACTGCAGAGACTCAAACTCCCCTTGGTGTTGTGCCAGTTGATATACTCAGTGAGGAAGCTTGTGCTAACTGCTGTTGGCCAAATTCATAAAAGGGGAGAACCACTGTTGCTGGGTCAAAAGGGAGCTATCACAATAACCTTTGGAGAGTCTCTCTGAATCTTCAAAATGACCCTGGATATCAGTGGAAAGGGTTGAAATGCATAAAGAAACATTCATTTCCATGCGAGTGAAAAAGAAACACCTGTTTTCTAGGAATGCCTGAACGGAATTCTGGAACAGAATTTATTTAGTTATCTGTTTTGAAAGGAGGTGAACAGATATATTTGATGTGGTCTCCACAACTGGATCAAATCCTGAAAGACACGGTCATTCAATTTCCATTTGTTGGTATCTGTCCTGTTCCTGCTCAGCTTGTCTGCCACTACATTTTACTTCGATGGAATGCAGGAAGCTTGGAGAATAAGAGTGTGCTGAACTGCAATCTCCCAACCATGTTAGTAATAACTTTTGAGGTATTATATAATATTTCATTTTGCACCACAGAGTGCAACAGAAATGCCTTCTTGTTCATGTTATTAATATAATTATGCACATATTTTCCAGAAGTGTTAAGCATATACACCATATCTCACATTTTTTCTGCTACTGAGAACTCCATTTGTCTAAGGAGCCACTCCAGACCTCTGTAGTAACTGGGTATGTCAAATACTGTTCCACAATGTGGTAAGATGGGCAATTCCTCAGATGTATACAGAAATATGATACTTATGCATGCATGCATATCTTATTTCTACACAAGTCTAGCTACCTGCACATTCCTAGTAGACAGACTGCAGGTATCTGTGGCAACTTTTACAGCATTATGTAACCTTTCATAAGTTACCATGAAATGCCGTGTACCGGTAAGATTATTACAATAAATATTAATATGGCACATAACGACAATATGGCCTAAAAATAACACTCCCATACTTACTGACCACCATATTTGGGTCTCCAGCCTTTCCTGACCCACATTCTGAGATACCTTGTGAAACTCTATTCCACAAGTGGACAATGCCTGATGTATTTGCACTAATATGATACTTCTGTATCACATTGTAAATATACACACATATGCATGCAGAAATGATATGCACCAGCATATCTATATATAAACATACACACATACACTTACAGGTTAGTACTGGGCTAGCTGCCCTTACAGACCATTTTAAGACTAATCAATTTCCTTTTAAAGGTGAGAACTGAACCCTATACTTTGTGCCCTTAAGGAATACATATATATATATATTAGGGGTTGGAATAAAGGGTTAACGTGATTTTGTCATGGTCACAGCCATGCTGTTGGAGCAAATGAGTTAAGTACCACATCACTGTGATGTCTGTAATCACCTGCAAAGGTACTGAGGTCCAAAGATGATGAAAAGATTCTGTAGCATGGATCACAGACAGCAGCTTTTTCACATTTATGTGCTTTGAATTGTCTGCTTTGTTCTATTCTTAAAACCTATTTGTCTGATACAATCTGAAGCCAAAGGGGAAGATTGAGAATGAATCTCTGGAACATATCTGAGGACATGGAAGAAGGGGGATGCTGCAAAAGTCATTCTGAAGTGGACAAATCCAGGTATTTCATTTGACCCTTCCTGTCACTTTTCACTGTTACCCTGCTTGCCAGAAGCTTGTTGGGATTGTTTATTTTGCTTTCTGAAAAAAAGGCCTAGAGGTTTTTGTAGTATTAAAAAAAAAAGAGGGTAGCAAAATATTAGCAACCCTGTGAATCAAGCTGTCTCTTTCATCAACTGTTTGAGTACCAATCTAGCAGAAGAATAGAAGGACCACACCAAACCTCATCAGTAAAAGTAGAGTTCAATAACTCAGAAATGAGATCCTCCAAAAAGTACTGATTATGTACCAAATCTCATAACAATGGCAGAAGCGTCAGCCCAGGATACAGAGTCAGCACAATCATGCACAGTAGCAGTAACAAGATTCTGAAAGGACCTGCCTTCTGAAGGAAAAGTGGCAGAAAAGTTCAGTCTATCAATACAAGTTGGTATGTACTTGCATACGAGTCTGGTAGTTAAAAATTTTGAAGGTTGGAGTAGAAGAAATTTTTTTCCCAAACCTGTTAAAGTCTTTACAATCCTTGACAGAAGTAGAAGGATTAGCAGTGACCAAAACCTTGTTAGCAGCTGCAAAAGAAATGTAAACAGCTGCTGGGTCAGACCACAGATGAGAAAAAAGTTGTTAGACTGAGGAACTTTATAAAGTATATCTGCTTTCTTAGGATTAAGGATTGAATATCAGGATTATTGCATGCCAAGTCAAAAGCATCTCCCAAGGCTGTCATAATTGGTGACATACTCACTTGTAGCATGTCATACTATCTCCTTAAGGAAGAGGCAACTTCCAGCTGTTACCACTGAAACGTTATTTATTTTGGACAGTAACAGAAAAAGAAAACTCAACATAAGAAAATGAGGAATCACGTTCCTCAAAAATCAGAATCTGAGACACAGAAAGAATACAAAGAGGAAGTTTCATTATGTATACTTATCAGAATCATCTGATAAAGAACCCAAAGGAACTATCAAACAAGAATTACCATTAAAAGACACAACACTTCTGTACTGCTCCAAAGGATTCGAAGACTGCAATAAACCACAAGACAAAGCAATTAACTAAGCTTTATTAACAGATAAGCTGTTATCCAACGTAATATGTCTATGATTTTAGTTTGCTAGAGACATCCACTGAAGGAGACTGCTTCAAGGATGGTGCTTCTACCCCAGAAACAGGTCTCTTACCCCAGCCACCCAAAAAAAAAAAAAATATCTCAGTGAAACTCCCATGACTGAAAACCTAGTAAGGTGCCGTGAACAATTGCGGAGGATGTGGATAATCCCCAGTCATGGTAGCAGAAAGGACCACACTACAGTGTCCAACACAAACTAGTGAGCAATCTGAGTAACAATCTATGGCCCCTACAGAGTCACCCAGTAGTGGCTGAGGAACTGACTGAGCCTGCATTGTAAGCATGGGCTTCCTAGCACTTTTATTTTTTTCTAGGTAAAGCGGTAGAAGGAACCAGAGATTAGTAAGAGGATGCAAATTCCATCCAAAAAAGAAATTTGCTCCCCAGGATGGCAGGTACAAGAAGGCAGTTAAAAAGTAAGTTGTCATAAAAGTATTCACAAGCAGCACAAATACTTACACTTTCTCCAAATAAATGCCCAATAAAACACAAAAGTAAATGGGCCAACAGTACACTTTTGCAACATAAATTTAAGAAATACCTGTAAAAAAAATGTTGAATTGTGGTTATGTCGCAGCCTAGGCAACACTGTAAAGAAAGTTCACAAATAAAGGTAATCTTAAAGCGACCCAATATAAATTTTACACACACAAAAAAAAAAACAAATACTTGTGGAAGGAATTCCCCAGTGGGGACTTAACTGCCAAGAAACTGAAAGAAATAACCAACCATCGATCCTATGAAAGCCCAACAGGAGCACTCACAAGGGTGTTAAGAAACTACTGAATGGTTCCGAAAACTAGGCTGCTGTTTTCTTCCTTTATAGCCTGAACTACAGCAGCCTGAGTGCATGCATGGTGAGAAGCAAAGACTGTGGAAGACTGGCCAGCAGTTAAATCCTTGGCAGGATTCAACCCATATAGCTAAAGCTACTGCTGCAATGATTTATGACAAACTTCAGTTGGTCACCATGTCGATCTGAGATTGCTGTTAAAGTGGGAAAGGGAATATGCCCTTTCCCCAGTATTGTGTGATCTCAGAAGTGGTATGGGTGGTTATGTAAAATTATCAGGGTTTGGAAAGTGCAGGGGTACCCCCCCACACTTTTAAAGATACAGTTTTTTGGTTTGTATCTTCCAAGGTTATATCTAGGAACATGCATGCTTTAGTGTAGAAGTTTTGTGTTTGGTTTATTTTTGTCACTTATCTGTGAGTTGATGTTTAGCTTAGATTAAATTACATGCACAGACATGCACAAACACATAGGTTCATATGGTTTACTATGACAAGGTTGAAACCCACAATGCTGAAATCCATAATCCTGGTAAGATAAAACAGATGATCAGAATGCTGAAGACCACAATGTCGAACTTCTGGACTTACCCACCTGCAGGACCCATGTTAGCACTTGCACTTGGGTTTACAGTGGTAGGGAAAATAAGTATTCAAGATTTTTAGACATTGTGGTCTTCAGCATTTTAGTCTTCTTTATTGTTACCAGGATTATGGGTTTCAGCCTTGTGACAGTAAATATAATTTTAACTTCATCAACAATAGCTTTGGTCAACATCTGTTAAGTCAATAAAATCTGGACTAAAGCAAAAAAAAAAACATTCTATTGTGAAAACAATCCAAGGCAAATAAATTGGCACTTTTTTTTCTTTTTAATAGTTAGAACTTCTTCAAAATAAATATATTTATTTATTTATTATTTACTTATTTGTCTTTTGTTAACCAGGTTAGTCCACTGAGCTGGGGCCCATTTTCAGTGGAGACCAGAGGAGAAAAGCTCCAAAATGGATGACAAGATAACAATAACAAAGTTACATTACAAGTAAAATGCATACGAAAATAGACAGGAACAAAACATTTATGCCTTCATGGAAATTAATAGAGTATAACATTCAGCAAAAAGTACAGCTATGAATTAATAGACGTACAGCTGGCAAACAAAAAACAGGATTTAGAAATGGGGTATAAAGAATGAAAAAGCTTAATGTTAAGGACGTAAAAGCAACATTAATGTCTAGACTAAGGTAGAGCAGAAGAAAAAGTATTAAATAGAACAGTTAAAACAAAGGGGAGGGAAGTAGTGTGGAGGAGAGTAAGGATAGTGATGAAAATAGTTATGAAAAGAGAGATAGGGGATGGGAAATCTAAAAGTACTTAGGGGAGGTAAAGGAAGAGATTAAGTAAAGGAATGCTCAGTGGCATTGCTAAGGTTCCATAGGACTAGTGATTATAAAGTTGCATATGAGTGTCGAGAGAAAGGTTATAGTCTGACAATTTGGGGAGAAAAAGTTAGGTAGGGTAGTGACAGGTGCAAGAGGAAGAGTTAGAAAGGTAGCTTTTCAATTCTTTTTTGAAAAGGAACAAAGATTGGATAGATCATTTGTTAGCTAGGAGTTTGTTCCAAGCTTGCGATATAGAGCATTTGTAAAGTAATCTGCCAACAGTTTTGTTAGGCCTGTAGGTGTTAAATAGCAGTTGGTCAGCAATGCAGAGAGATTGTACAGGTGCATAAAGGGACAGGAGGATGGATAGGGGGGCAGTCTGCAGGTATATAAAGTAGAGAATGTGTCATCTGTAGCTGTGAAAGTTAGAGTAGCTGAGGGAATTCAAGCCACTGCAGTTGTTTAAGGGCGAGACAGTGATGGGATTTGTAAGGGAGATTACAGGCAAATCTGGCTATCTGGTTGTAAGTTGGTTCAAGTTTGGTTAAAAGGTTTGCTTGGATATGTGCAAAAATAAGGGATGCGCAGAGTAGGCAGGGAGGAGATAGGCCTGGGCAAGTGTGGTCCTTAAGGTTGTGGATAAGAATTTTTGTGTCTATACAGTAAACCTAGTTTCTGATTGGTCTTTTTGATGGACTGTTGGATATTACGGTCAAATTTCAGTTCGTCATCAATTGCAATTCCTAGTGGACTGTTGGATATGATGGTCAAATTGCAGTTCAGCATCAACTGTAATTCCTAGAAATTTAGTAAAGGACTCGCCATAAATGATGGTGCTGTCTAGGGAAGAGAGACTGAAGGAAGTTTTGAGACAGGATGTAGATTGTGGAAGGAGTTTTCTTTAGGTTACAGATGAGTTGGTTATCGATTCACCATTTCTCGATGGAATTAAAGGAGGTTTGTGTGAGGGAGTGAAGATCAACAGGGTTGTCGGAGAGGGTGATAAGAGTAGAATCATCAGAATATTGGGTTAGTGATGAGTAGCTGCAGGTGGTGCAAAGATTGTTAATAAAATATTAAAGAGAAGGGGACCTAGAATGGATCCTTGGGGGACACCTGTTTGGATAGGTAGGAAGGGTGAGTAGGAAGCCTGCCATCTAACAGATTGTTTTGTGTTGTTAAGACAACTAGAGAACCAGAGAATGGTGGAAGTGGAGAAGTTTAGTTCAGTTAGTTTAGAATGGAGTTTAGGATGGAAGACTGTATCGAAGGCTTTGGAGAGGTCAAGGAAGAGACATGGCGTTTACTGTTATCTTTTGCGTCTACTATAGTCTGGGTGAAAGATAGAAAAGCTGTGGATGTGCTGTGGTGGGGTCTAAATCTGTGTTGAGAGGGTATAAAGAGGTTTTCCTGAAGTGGATAGGAAAGAAGATGTTGTCTATGAATGCATTTTTCTAGTTTTGAGAGAGGGGTGAGGATGGCTATCAGTCGGTAATTGGAAGGGTCGGTGGAGTTGCCTCCTTTGTGAAGTGGAATTGTACAGAATCATCATCATCATCATCAGCCCCCTTTTTCCCATTTTTTCTATGTGGGGTCGGGGTATCGTGTTAACTGTCGCCAACTCTCTCAATTCTGTGCCGCACTCCTGCCTTCTTCAACACTCAGGCCTGATTGTCACAGATCTTCTTTCACACAATCCATCAACCTCTTTGATGGACATCCTTGCTTCCTCTTACCTTCTTCCTGTCTGTCCCAAATCTTCCTCACCAGATTATTATCTGCTTTTCTACACATGTGCCCAAACCCATCGTAATCTGTTCTCTTTGATCTTTTCTGCAATTGTAGCTAATTTGGCTTCTGCTCTTACGTCCTCATTTCTTCGTCTGTCCCATAGTGTGCATCTGTCACCTTTCTCAGGCACTTCATTTCCATCGCCTCTAGCTTCAACTGTTCTGCCTTTACTGCCCAGGTTTCTCTACCAAACAGTAGTACTGGTCGCACCACTGCCTTGTACACCTTGCTTTTCTGCTTCTCTGGCATTCTTTTGTCATAGACTATACCTGATATTTTATGCCAGTTGGCTGCAGCCCTTCTGATTCTAGCTTTGACCTCTTCATTCAGACTACCCTTCTCCTCAACCACCCCTCCCAGATACCTGAAGCTGTTTACCTGTTCCACTATCTTCCCTTCTATCTCTATTCCAGCTTCTTCCGATTTCCCCAATTTTTGCTGCCATTACCACTGTCTTATCTGTGCATAGTTTTATCCCATGTGCCTTCAGATTTGCATTCCATTCTCCTATCCTTTGCTGAAGTTCTAGCTCCGAGTCTGCCTGTACTGCTACATTGTCTGCATACAGCAGCTTTGTTGATCTGTCCCCTCCAACCTGTTTGCTAATGTAGTCCATAACTAGTATGAACAGTAGTGGGCTCAGAGCTGAACCCTGATGTACATCCTCTCCCACTGGTAACCCCTCTGTGAGGCCACTGTTCATACTTGAGTCACTGGGTCCTTGTACATAGCCTGCACTAATTTTATCAGTGTTTCTGGGACTTCAAACCACCGCAGTACTGCCGAGATTAGCTTTCTTGGGACCTTGTCATCTGCTTTTTCCAAGTCTAGGAATGCCCAGTTGGACTCTGTCCTCATTTCTAGCGTCTTCTCAAGTATCTGTCTCAATGCAAACACTGGGTCATTTGTGTGCATCCTGATCTGAATGCGAACTGTTCATCTGCCATCTTGCATTCTACTACTCTGCTTATCCGTTTATCAATAACTCTCTCCAGAACTTTCATGCAGTGTGGTAGGAATTTGATCCCTCTGTACTGCCCACAGTTGTGGATGTCCCCTTTGTTCTTGTACACTGGCACAAGTATGCTTATTCTCTAGTCATCTGAGATACGCCTTTCTTTGTACAGAAGGATTTCCAAATTTCAGGGACAGAGGATTCTTTGTTAGAATGGTTGATAAGGATTGAGATGGGATATGATATAGAATTGGCTGCAAGTTTGAGAAATTGGGGGGGGTGGAAGCAGGGAGAACATGGTTTAAGGTTCTGCAAAAGGGATTTTATATAGGCAGTGGAAACAAGTTTCAGGGAGAAGGCTGAGGGATTGTGGTTGTTGTCCGGGGGAGTTAGTTTACAGATAGAGTCTATGAAGTGATTGTTTAGTACAGTGGTGGTTTCAAGAGGTGTTTTATTAGGGAAGGATTTGGGGGTTGAAAGTTTAGCCAGATGGAGTATATTGTTCATAGTGTGCCAAAATTATTTTGGGGTTAGCAAACTGGGTAGACTGGGTTGCTTGATAGAATTTTATTTTGTCCTGGATAATATTTTTTTTAGTAAGGTTTCTTAGTTCTTTGTATTTAAGGAGAAGAGAATATTTTCACTTTATCCATTGTTTCCAGGTGCTGTCTCTAAGTTTCATAGTGAAAAGGGTACCTTTAGAGAGCCAGGGAGCAGGATTAGATTTGATCTTAATTTTCCTGATGAGAGCTAGGGCATTTAGTATGTTTAAGAAAATACTGTTAAATTCAAGAACAGCATAAGTTAGAGGAAGGTTATACAGATGAGACCAAATGATCTGGGAAAGTTGGTTGCTGAAAGTTTCAACATTACAATTGGACAGGCTGCGACAATTTCTATAGAGGCGGGTTTTTTGGGGTTTGAGAAAGTAGTCTTAATACTGAGATAGGGAGATGATCACTTAATGAGTCTGGAAAAGTGGTGGGGTTATGGTATTGATTAGAGTTGGAGGTTAAGATACAATCAATTGTGGAACTGGGAGTTTTTGTGTATCTGAGTGGGAGAAGAAATAAGTTGACTGAAGCCGAAAAGGTTAACACTAAGGTTAGGGGAGTTAAGGGAGAGTTTATTCCAATCAACATTGACATCACCTAGTATGATCATCTCATGTGAAATGTGTTGGGAGGTCCAGGATAAGATATATTCAAGAATTGGAATACTGTTGCTAGGGGATATATCGATAGATACTGTGGCAAGTTTTTTTGTGTGGATTAAGGTGACAGTTTAGAAAGATAAATTCTGCTGGGAAGAAGTCAGGGAGAGGTAAGGAGGGGGGGGGGAGAGGTTAAGCTGTTCTGAGTACAGGAAGGTGACACGTTCTCCTTTTTTAAAACATCTATCTTGCTGGAAAATGTTACAGCCAGGAGGTATAATTTCTGCATTTGTGATACGCTGTTTGAGCCAGGTTTCTGAGAGGGTTAAGATGTGGGAAGAGTGGCAGGCAACCCAAGCGTGAAATTCTGCTTTCTGTTTGGAAAACTTTGTAGGTTAATGAAATAGATTGACAGGTATTTAGATGGAAAAAAGGAGAGTTTTTGCTCTATAGGTGTGGTGGAGATGGTAGAGTTGATGGGAGGGGATGGACCAGGATTAGGATGGATGCCCCCATCTGGTAGGAATGTTATAGGAAGTAAAAAGAAGTTATGTCTTACCATAATGTTCCATCTGTATTGTTGATCCTCGGTTCAGTCATTACGCATGGGTATTGGTTCTGACCTCGGAACCAAGCCGGACATTTTCGAAGCTCGCATCAGCTTCAAACTCTCGAGCTAAACTCTTACCCACAACCCCCCTCTCCCTGTTACCTCAGATTGAGTTTGCAAGTCAAAAGAAGGTAGAGGCTACCTCTGGTCAAATAACCCAAAAGAACTGGATGGTGAGATACACTAGAAGCCACAGGAGGTGGAAGGAGGGAGAGAGGGTTGTAATGACTGCACGAGGATCAACAATACAGATGGAACATTATGGTAAGACATAACTTCTTTATCTGATATTGTTAATCCTCATTCATTCCTTATGCATGGGACAGAGTCCCCAGCTACCTCTATTCCTGGGAGGCTCTCATGGAGGGACATTCCTGAGCACCATAGAAGTGAAAGGTGCTCTTCCCCTGGAGGCCAAATCCAATTTGTAATGATTGATGAAGGTATGAGGCATAGCCCAAGTTGCAGATGCACAGATGTCATGTAAAGAAGCTCTGGCATGGAAGGCAGCAGAAGTTGCCACCAACGTTGTTGAATGAGCTTTCATGGTAGTAGGCAACGAGATATTACATTGTGTATAAATGAAGGTCACACAGTCCTTCAACCATCTAGCTAATGTGACCTTAGCAACAGCAGATCCTAATCTAGGTCCAGAAAAGGCCAAAAATAACTGGTCAGATTTACGAAATGACCTAGTCCTGTTTAAGTAAAAACGGACTTGCCTGTGGATATCTAGGGTATGTAGGCAATATTCTCCTCTGTTTGAATGATTGGGAAAGAAACTGGCAATTCAATGGTTTGATTAATGGACATTTCAGAGATCAATTTTGGCAGAAAAGATGGATTAGTTCTCAGAGACACTCTATCTGTATGAAAAATCAAGTATGGACTCTTGATACATAAAAAGCTTGAAGCTCAGAAATACGTCTGGCAGAAGTAATGGCGACCAAAAACAAGGTTTTCCATGACAAATGCTTGAGGTCACAAGTAAAAGCTGGCTCGAAGGGTAGCATTGTCAGAGCTTGTAGAACTAATGATAAATCCCATGGTTGAATAGGTTCTCTAAAAGGTGGCTTCAGACGATTCACACCTTTTATGAAGGTCTTGCACAATTTGTGGGACATAAGAGAGGAATCTTGGACACCCTCATGGAAATTAGAAATTGCAGCCAAATGAACTCTAATGGTAGAGGCCGATAGACCCGACTGGAAAAGGTCGGCCAGATAGTCTAGTATTATCGACAGTGGTACTGAGAAGGGATCTACTTGTTTATCTTTCAGCCAACAGGTAAATCTTTCCCACTTGCTCAGATAAGTAATTCTAGTGGAAGACTTATGAGATGCAATGAGAATGTCACGTACTGGTAAAGAAAGATCATTCTGCCTGGCAATCAAGGGAATTGCAGTAGCCAAGCTGTGAGCTTCAGGCTGTTCAAGCTGGGATGAATCAGGTTCTGTGGATGGGAGATCAACTCCGGGGTTAGAAGGAGAATCCATGGTCCATCTAGTAGGTGAGGCCAAAGAAAGGGGAACCAAATCTGTCGAGGCCAATATGGTGCTATGAGGATCACCTTGCTCTTCAAACGATGGGCTTTCTTCAGAAACTGGAGAATAAGGGGAAAGGGTGGGAATGCATAAAGAAGACCCGAGGGCCAATGGTGGACTAGAGCGTCTCTGGGTGACTGTCCCGGAGGGGGAAATCAGGGTGAAGTAGTTGCTGCATTTGTAGCTGGTCGGGGATGCAAAGAGGTTGCAGCAAGGACGGCCCCAGCAGTGAAAGATCTCCGCCACTATCAAGGGATTCAGGGACCACTCATGAGGTTGAAGAATGCACCTGCTGAGTCTGTCTGCTATCACGTTGGAGCTCCCGGGAATGTGCGTTGATAGAAGAAAACGGTTGGTAGCCATCGCCCATTTCCATATCCTCATGGCTCTCGACAAAGGGGGTAAGATTTGGTTCCATCTTGCTTGCTGATGTACCAAACCACCGCCATGTTGTCTGATTGAATCGCAATTGTCCCAGACGTCAGCAGGGGATGGAATGCTTGCAACAGCAGAAGCTCCACCCTCAGCTCTAGAACATTTATATGCAGATGGGCCTCCAGTTCAGACCAAGTGCCTTGGACTGTCTGTCCCTGACATAGCCCTCCCCACCCCATCAGGGAGGTATCCGTGGTCACTGTGACCTTGGGTTGCTGGGGGGAGAAGGGGCGAGACCACTGTGACAGATTGTGTGTCATCCACCAATTTAAATCCTGTTTGCACCTGTGGGTTACTCGAATCATGGCTGAAAGAGGTTTTTGAAAGGGATACCATTGGGTGAGCAGTAGCCATTGTAGAAGCCTCTTGTGAAACTTGGCCAGGGGGGACAATGGTGATGGAGACTGCCATGGAACCCAACAGCTATAGAACCGAATGAGCCATGGAATTCTCCCTTGAAAGGATTGGAATCAGTTGTTGCTTTATCCTTAAAATTCTGTGCTCTGGAATGGCAGCTCTGCAGTTGTTTGTGTCCAAGATAACCCCTATGAATTCTGTTGACTGAGATGGGGTGAGATTGGATTTTTACCAGTTTATGGTTATGCCTGGCCTTTGTGCAGCGAGGAGAGAGTATGACAGGGCTTCTTCCAGTAGATGTCTAGTGGGGGCGGAAATGAGCCAGTCATCTAGGTATGGAAACACCTGGAATCCTTGAAGTCGCAAGTGAGCTGTGACGACTGCCATGCACTTTGTGAACACTCTGGGGGCTGTAGAGAGCCCGAAGGGCAGTACTCTGAACTGGTAGTGACTGGCTCCCACACAGAAGCGCAGAAATCTTCTTGATGGCCTGTCCACTTTTATGTGGTAGTATGCATCTTGAAGATCTAATAGAGCACATCCAATCGTCTTTTTCCAAAAGCAAGAGGATAGACTGTATTGTGACCATCCAGAATTTTTGTACTCTCACAAACTTGTTCAATACACTGAGATCCAAAATTGGTCTCCAGTCCCCGGTTTTCTTTGGCACCAAAAATAGTCGAGTAGAATCCGGATCCCATCTGGTCTGGAGGGACTATTTGGATGACTCTCATTCTTAGCAGCTTTTCTATCTCTAGTGCTGCTTCTTCCCTTTGACTGGGTGGAACATCGGGAAGATGTTTTGAAGGGATAAGAGAAATATCGAAGGGGATATGATAACCTCCGATTATAATCCTTTGTAACCAGGAATCAGTGGTGATGGTTAGCCAGGCAGAAGGGTACAAGGAGAAATGACCCCCAACCACCTCCAGAGGAAAGGAGTTGGGCCACTCTTCAGGAGCGCTGATAGGGTTGGCCAGGGAAAGAGTCCCTGGAACCTTGGTTACGTGGACCCCCTCTGCCCCGAAAGGAGCATCTTCACTGTGAGTTTCCCCCTCTGCCTCTAGGGGACAACACGGCCTGTGTGTCACGGAAAGGACCCTGAGATTTCTTGAACCATATCTTCCCACTCTTTTTGTTTTGGGAGAAAGCACATTGAGGGGAAGAATAATGGACACCTATGGCAAAAAGGGTCTTACCATCCTGTTCACATCTAGCCAGTGTGCTTTTAACTTTGGGTCCAAACAACGAAGAGCCCTCAATGGAAGCATTAAGAAAAAAAGCCTTAAAGGGTTCTGCAAAATTGCACAAGCGCATCCAGGCATGTCGTCTCAAGACTGCAGCTGAACCTGTTGCTCTAGCTGCTCCTTCTGATGCGTGAGATATCAGTCGCATAGAGGAGTTAGATATTGACTCAATGATGGCCAGCTGAGAGGCCACTTTGTCACGGACCTCATCCGACACGGCACCAGCCAAGGTTTCAGAGAGCTCGGAAATCAGATCCCTTTGAAGCCTGGTAAAGTGTGCCATACAATTCAGGGACCTGATAGTAAAGGTCGCTGATGCAAAGGTGCGCTTTCCCTATCCTATCCAGGGCCTGGGACTCCTTGTTAGGCGGATGGACAGTCTGGCTTTCTTCTTCTGCCACCACCAAAGCATCCACAGGAAGACCTTTTGATCAATGGGGATCCGTAGAAAAAGTAATATAATTGACTATTTGACAACACATAACTATACTTAGCTCAAGAGAAGCAGCTTGACACAACTGAATGGCAACACGGTAAACGAAATCTGGGGTAACAGGGAGAGGGGAAATGTGGGTAAGAGTTTAGCTCAAGAGTTTGAAGCTGACACGAGCTTGGAAAATGGCTGACTCGGTTCCGAGGTCGGAACCGATACAAACGTGTAAGGAATGAACGAGGATTAACAAAATCAGATATTAGGTTTAGTGAAGAAAGAAAAGTAGCTAGTGAGTTTCAGCCTATGTTTAAGGGAAGAGAGAAAAAAGCTGAAATGTTTTAATTTATAAAACTGAATGTAGGAGGTATTTAATAGGGGGGATAGGGAGGTGCAGGGTTATATAGTAGGATGATGTAATGTGGGTAAAAGTGGGTGATAGTGTGGGGTACAGAAGGTTAGTGTGATAAGATGATAGCCCAGAGAGGAGGAACAGAATGGGGGTTATGAAGAGGTACACTAGCATGCTGTTATTTTGTATGGGTGTATTACAGAGATGAGAGGAGTGGGATTATTAATTGTAGGGAAGATTTCTTAAGTATAAAGCGGTGCAACAAGTAGAAAGACAATTAGTGAGAAGAAAGAGTAGAAAAGTAAGTGATGATAATCAGGGTTGACAGAAAGTGGAAAGTGAGGAAACTGATTTCTTCTGTGGTGCTAGAAGGAAGTAGGAGGGTGTGAGGTATAAAATGGAGACCAGGTTGGGGAGGAGTTTGTGTAAACAGGAATTTATGTTTATTGGATAACTGGAGTGGGAGGAGGGTCCTTACAAGGGGATTAGACCATAAATCTACAGTATTCAGGACTGGGTGGGAATAGGGGTAGAGTAAGGAGCAGGTAGAACCACCACACAGACCAGCTTGCAAATCAAGAAAGAAAACCAGCCAAATCCTAAGTCAATTAGGTGAGTGTGGTCTTTGTTTGCAGGAGATACAGAGGCCTTATGCTGCAGAGCAGGTTTCTGGGGGGGGGGGGGGACTATAATAAGGCGATCCTTAGCAAGTATGCACGCAGAGCACCCATGTGAGGTTTCACCTGGTTTAAAAGGATATATATTTAGGGAGCAAAAAGTAGATACAATTAGGTGAAAACATACATTCAAATTGAATTAACAGTCTTTCCCAACTGTTTGGAAAGGCAGTTCAGTAGATGCTTTTAATACTGCAGTTGCCTCTTGCTGTGTGAATCAGACAACATGTGTTAAATACAAAACTATGCCATCACATGACAACAAATAACCAATTAAAAATGAAAATTAATGAATATTAACAAACCTATATATTTTTTTATAATTTCATCCTTCAGTCCCTAATATAAAACTTACCTCACTATTCTAATTGCCAATCAAAATAAAATCTGCATGTTTATGTAAATAAATGATGCTTTGTGAAGCTGATACCATTGTAAAATTTTTATCTCCTAAAATCTCTGAGCCATTAGAAAACATTTAATGTTTATATACTCACTGAGTCCAGGTTCTTTATCTGCTGACAATCTAATCTGCCATTCAGCTTCCTTACAATCAAGATGTACTTTGTAATCATCTTCAAATTCACTCAAAATGACACAGTTCAAGACAAAAAAAATTGAAATTTCCTTGAGTACAACTGGGCTCCTATCAACTGTTAAGGACTGAGTTGGTATACTAGATGAGGCCACAGGTTAGTAAGAGGCTATGTGTATGACTGTGGTCTTCTTTGCCAGTGCTTTCTGTAAACCCTTTGGAATCAGAGGAGTGGGAGGAAAGGCATAAAGGGAGTCTTCGGGGCCAACTGTGGGACAGAGCATCCCTCAGTGACTTCCACTCCGGGGGAGATCAAAGTGAAGAACTTACTGTATTTGATGTTGAGGTGAGATGCAAAGACATTGCAGCAAGTTCAGCCCTGACCTTTCGTAACTGCTGGATTGAGGGACCACTCATGAAGAAGGATAGAACTACTCAACCTTTCTGCTAGCACACTGCACTTGCCCAGGATATGCGTTGACAACAGAAAGTGGCAAAGAAGATACTGCCCACTGCCTCACTCTCTTGCCCTCTTGACACAAGTAAGATCTGGTTTCTCCCTTTTTTGTTGATGTACCAGAGGACTGCCATGCTGTCTGTATTAAAAGATATCACATCTATGGAAGAGTGTCCTGAAAGGCCTGCAATGCTAGGAGGACCGCTATCATGTCATATACAATGATGCGAAGCATGACCTCTGACTGTGACCATGTGCCCTTAACTGTCTTTCCCAGGTAATGCCCCACTCCCACCCCCAAGTGGTCCATGGTCAGCATGGTTTGGGAGGAAGAAAAGTTGAAAGTCTGTAACTCTAAAACATGTGGTGACTGACCACCATCGGATATGTGTTCTGCAGACTTCCATTAAGAATATTTGAAAGGACATGGGTTGTTGCTTTAATGAACACTGGACTGCAAGTGCCCACTGTAGAACTCCCATGTAGTACCTGGCTGGGGGAACCAGGGTAACTGACAAGAGACAGGGAATTGTTCTTGCTGGTAACTTCTGAAAGAACAGAACTGTTAAAGTGAAAGGTTACAATTCTTTTCTGAGAAAGTCTTGCAATCTGAAGTCTTGAGTACAACTGGGATCCTATGAATTGTAAAGACTGAGTTGGGTAAACTTTGGACTTTGTCAAACTGACCATAATTCCCAGGTCTGAACAGAGGTGAAGCAAGGAGTCCCTGGCTTGGACAAATAGATTCTGAATAGGGGTGGTAATGAACGAGTCATCTAAGTAAGGGAACACTCAGAACCCTTGCAGTCAGAGATGAGCTGCAACCACTGCCATACACTTGAAAAACACCTGGGGGGCTGTGGTGAGACCATATGGCAGAACTCTGAACTGAAGATTACTGGCTCCCAGATTGAAGTGAAGATACTTCCTGGAGCATCTGTTTATCTTTATGTGGTAGTAAACATCCTGAAGATCTATCAAGCACATCCAGTCATTCTCTCTAGCTCAGAAAAGAGAGAACAGACTGTACCATGATCATCTGGAACTTCATTTTCTTTACAAAATTGTTTAAGTAGATTAGATTCAGAAGTGGGCTGAGGTCCATATTTTTCTTTGGCACTAAAAATAATTATTTTTGGTCTGGTGAGACCTCTTGGATGTCTTGCTTAATCAGAAGCTTCTTTATTTCTGAAGCTATCTCTACCCTTTGGAGAGGATGGATCAGGAAATCTTTTTTGGGCTGAAGAAGCAGTATGAAAAGGAATGAAGTAGCCTCTGGTTATTATCTTCTGCACCCATCTGTTTTGAGTGATGGATATTGTTGTCAGATTCAGGGATAGGTGCTCTCTGACTACCTTCAGAGAGTAGCAGTTGGGCAAGTGCTCAGAAGCGCTGAAAAGCTTCTCAGAGAAGGGATTTCTGAAGCCTTGATTCTATGGACCACCTTGGCCCCTAGGATAACTCTCATTATAAGAACTACCAAAACTAACCCTGCCTTTTGCCTTGTAGGAATAGCCAACGCAAGGCTCCCACTGAAAGATATACAGTTACTTAGGATTAAAGTTAATATTTTAATAATCCTTGCAGTAAATTTTCAATCATGGAAATCCGGTCATGACAAATGGTACAACTAGTTTATCATGCATGAATATAAAAAACATATAAAATTCTGAATATGCAACAGAATTTGCTGACTTCTGGAATATTTTTTACTATAATGTGAATGAGATGTTGCACAAAGTGCTATTTCTCCTCTTTCTTCTTCTTCCTTTTTTGTTATCTTCATTGTGTATAAGTGGGTTTATTGTGCACAAATTTGGTGTTAAATTAATATCTTATGATCTGGTGCACACTGAGGTGTTTACATATGATTCAGTGTGTTGTACTGGACTATAAAGAAATACAAGTTTTGACGTCATAAAAATAATAACAGCAAAGTGCAAACCCTGCTGTTATACATCAAAAGAATTTTCTGCAGGGATAAACCTCCCTGTACCCCTGATGTGAGGGGGCGTATCCTCACATCACCAATACTTGTATATACTATCTTTGGGTTCACTGTACCTTGGGGAAGACAGGATTCTCCAAACTGCAGCAGTTTTGGAGTTAGTACATATTTCTCTCTTAAAGGAATATTTGGCCTGCTATATGCAGGTCACACTGTTCTGTCAGGTGTTAAAATATACAAAGTATACTTAAAAGTTATCAGTTTTGAGGAAAACGTTTTGCTCAGACATGCTCAAGAATTTCTACACAATATGCAGCACAAGCGGCAGGTAATCCAGTACATTAGCTAAACATCTGTGTCAACCCTTCTTTACAATACTCTAAAAGAATGCAATAAACAGTACAAATACTGCAAACTAAGCTGTAATGTGACATATCATGAAGGTATCCAGTATTTTGCACTAATATACCACTAGAAGCATAACAAAGCAACACTCAGTTATTAGCCTGCATCAGCTACATTTAGTCATGTAAGATAAAGGAGCAGGAGGAGCTAAATTATAAAATTGGGACCGTCGAGGATGGTTCTGGATGTCTCCAAGAACTCAAGAATAAAGCATTAAGATGAGAGCTTCAGGTAATGCGACAGTAACAGAGCTCATTTTCTAAAGCTCTTGACAACAGCATTGCAAAATCAGCATCAAAACTCCTTTTTCTTATTTTCTACATGGGCTCAGGGTGTCACATCAACTGTCATCCTCTTCTCGATTCAATGCCACTCTCCCACCTTCTTTGACAGTTGCAAATTTTCTCACACACAATTCATCCATCTCTTTTGTTGGATGCCCTCATTTCCTCTTGCCTTCTTCCTGTCTGTTCCAGATCTTCTTCAGATTGTCTTCTGGTTTCAGTATATGTGCTCAGACAACCATAGTCTGTTCTCTTTGACCCGCTCTGAAATTGGAGCTACTTTGACTTCAGCGCTGATGTTCTCATTTCTTTGCCTGGCCTGTAGTGTGCATCTTATCATCTATCTCAGGCACATCATGTCCAACATCTCTAGGTTCCTTAACTTCTCTGCCTTCAATGCCTAGGTTTCTGTACCATACAGAAGTACTTCTTGTACACTATTTTATGCACCTTACATTTAAGTATGTTCAGCATTCTTCTGTCACACAATACCCCTGACACACTGTGCCAGTTGGCTGCAGCCACTCTGACTCTAGCTCTGAGGTCCTCATTCAGACTTCCCTTCTCCTCAACCTCCCCTCCCGGATACATGAAGCTATTAACCTTTACCACTATTTTCCATTCTATCTCAGTTCTCAGCTTCTTCTGATTATCCTCATTTGCTGTCAGTTCATCCCCTGTGCCTTTAGTTTTGCATTTCATTTGCTGAAGTTCTTATTCACAGTCTGCATGTAAAGAAACATCATCTGCATACAACAACTTTGCTGATCTGTCCCCCTCTGACCTGTTTGCTAATGTAGTCCATCACCACAGTGAACAACAGTGGACTCAAAAACTGAACCATAAAGCACACCATTGTTCATACTTGTGTCATTGAGTCATTGTACATTGCCTGCAGTAATTTTACCAGTGTTCCTGGGACTATGAACCATCACAGGACTGTCTAAATCACCTTTCTTGATACCTTGTCATATGCTTTCTCCAAGTCTAGGAATGCTCAGTTGGACCCTTTCCTCATCTGTAGCTTTGTCTCAACTATATATCTCACTGAAATCAGGTCAGTTGTGCTACATTCTGATCTGAATTTGAACTGCTCATGTCCTGTTTTACTTTCTATTACTCTGCATACTTGTTTATCAATCACTCACTGCAGAATTTTCTTGCAGTGTGGCAGGAGTTTTATGCCTCTGTACTGCACACAGTTGTGAATGTTCTCTTTGTTCTTGTACACTGACACTAGAATACTAGCTCTCCAGTCATGCTGGACATGCCTTTCTCTTCATAGTGCTATGAGTACCCTCAGGAGCCATTTCTCTCAACTTACTTAACTCACCCAACATCTTTTTTTCTTTTTTTTTTTTTAAACACTTTTTATTAACTTACCGCTTAAGACATGCTCAAACATACATTAACAGAAAAAAAAAACAATGCCAGGAACAAAATACAAAAAAGGTTGATGACAGCAAACAAACAAAAGAGATCCAAGCCAGAAGACAGAAGAAAACAAACCATATTAGTATTTTTTCCAGTTACATGCATTATACATCAAATATCTTTTTTTTTTTGCAATTATCATCAGACTATTACACAAATTGCTGATTTCCTATATTTCCTTAAACCTGACTCCTCCTCCAGAACATTATTATTCTGCATGTACTGCTCTCGCAATTTGCATACTTAGATGTTCATGTGTCACCCCAGTGTTCTCTTGAAAAAAGCTTTTCCAGTCTCTCTTCCCAATCTTTTCTAACCTCCTCTGATTGACTCTTATAGTTATCGTGCAATACATGACCTACTAATTATCCATTTTTAACAGCAGCTTCTATTCAAGATTTGACTAAAATCCACACAAGAGCAGGCCTTTAACTTGAGAATCCCCTATCCCTTTCTCTTTGCCCATATACTGATATCACTCTTTCATAGCAAAGGCAGTCTCTTGCCTGCAGTCAAAATATATTCTTGGCCCTATCCCACTCAGTTACCTTTCCCCCTCTAGTTATTGCTCCCAATACCTTGGTTCCTTTGTCAGTTTTCTCCTGTAAATTCTCCTCCTACTTGCCTATTTTCTGTACCCCTACTTGCAGTCATCCCTACTGGGAAAAAACCCTCCTTTCTCCATTTTCATGTAGGCTTACTTCTTAGAATACTTTCTGCTACTTTATGAATAGCATTCATCCGTCCACAACCCCTTTTTCCTATTTTTGCACATTGGATCAGGGTGTTAGTTTAACAGTGACAATCATCTAGAGGCAAGGTTTACACTGACAGGTGGCTATCCCCGGCAGTAAATATTATATTCATTCATATTCATTCACTTTATGAATATAATACACTGTATGGTTCAAAAGTCCTACTACCTCTATTTCTTGAACCCCCCCCCCATTTCATCACCATCCCTTTCCATTTTCAATTACAACCTTCTTTCTGCTTGTGTTACATATATGAGCCTTAATGGTCTAGCTCTAAAATGTTCTTTCAAATCAGGTAATCCTAAACCCCCTTGTCCTATTGGAAGGATCAACTTATCCCACTTATTTCCTGACCTCTTCCCCTCTCAAATAAATTCCTTCAACTCTATTAATTATTGTCCATACATTCTTTTCTCATTGATAAAAATACGCCTGATCTACATATTACAATTAAAACATTTTCACTGCTTGTATCTTACTATCCATATACATAAACAACAGCTTCCAGTTTCTCAGTTTTTGTATTATATTTTACTTAGCCTCTTCCCACATATCCTTAGCTGCCATAACAGAAATCTTTTTAATCCACAATCCTAAATACTTCACATTATCATGTCCCAAAAATACGGGTATTGCTGAACCAATTAGTGTGTGGGTACATTATCTACAGCTATAACCTTTGTTTTATCTTCATTCATTTTATATCCCAAAAAGACGCGAAACTGTCTCATGATGTTCCACAACACTGAGATCTCCTTTTCTGGATTAATCAGGTACAATAGAAATATCATCTGCAAATAAAGCCAGCTTATCTTGATCACCATACAAATTATAGCCTTGTATTTCTGATTCTATTATTTTCTTTGACGGCGGCTCTAAATACAAAGCAAATAATAAAGTGGAAAGAAGACAGCCGCAACTGTTTCCTCTGTTAGAACATAATTTGCCAGAGAGGAACCCCCACACTTTAATTCTTGCCTCTAGTATTTCATATATCCTCCTAATTATAACCTTACTATTGTATTAGGGAATGCAAATGCTTCTATTACCCTACTAATAAAATCCTAGCTTACTTTGTCAAATGCTTTCTCTGTATCAAGACCCACCAACAATAGCAATATTTTCTTACATTCTGCTTTCCTCTGGATCATCGCTGTTCTATTAATGATGTCAAATGTTTGCCTCCCATCCACAAAACCACATCGATCCATACCTATCAATTTTGGCAACACCTTTGCCATTCTATAACCTAGTACAAACATAAACCCTTTACAATCATTTTTAAAATTGAAATGGGTCTGTATGAACCTGGGTATGATGGGTCATTACTGTCCTTGGGTAATACAGCCACCACAGCTTTCTTCTAAGATGCTGGTACTTACCCTCCTTTTAAAATACTGTTAAATAATATCTTCCAGATCTTTAACTCTTTCTTCCCACCAAACTTCCAAAATTAACAGGAGTACCATCGGTTCATGGAGACTTTCCTGAAAGATTGAATATCTCATACCCTCCTATCTTAATTATTAGTGGTTGAGTCTCATCTATCTCTAACTTAGCATAATTAAGTGTTCCATACATATTTCCATTTATGCTCTTTCTAGATTTTCACATTTCTCTGCTTTATACAAATTTTCATAACATTTCCAAAATATCTCCTCTCCTTTTTCTTTTAGCTGTTCCCATTAGGGGTCACCACAGTGGATCATCTGTTTCCATTTCTTCCTGTTCTGCATCTTTCTCTGTCACACCAAACACCTGCATGTCCTCTCTCACCGCATCCACAAACCTTAACTTAGGCCTACCTCTTTTCCTGTTACCTGGCAACTTCATCCTTAGCATCCTTTTCCCAATATACTGAGCATCCCTCCTCAGCACATGTCCAAAGCAACATAATCTCACCTCTCTGGCTTTGTCTCCAAACTGTCCAACCTGGGCTGACCCTCTAATATACTTATTCCTAATCCTGTCCACCCTCGTCACACCCAGTGCAAATCTTAATCTTTAACTCTGCCACGTCAAGCTCTGACTACTGCCTTTTTGTCAGTGCCACTCTCTCCAACCCATATAACATAGCTGGTCTCACTACCTTCTTGTAGACCTTCCCTTTCACTCTTACTGGTATTAGTCTGTCACAAATCACTCCTAACACTCTTCTCCACCAACTTCATCCTGCCTGTACTCTCTTCTTCCCCTCTCTTCCATACTCGCCATTACTCTGAACTGTTGATCCCAAGTATTTAAAGTCATCCACCTTCGCTAACTCTACTCCCTGCATCCTCACCATTCCTTTATCCTCCCTCTCATTCACACACATATATTCTGTCTTAGTCCTGCTGAACTTCATTCCCCTCCTCTCTAGAGCATACCTCCACCTCTCCAGGGTCTCCTCAACCTGCTCCCTACTCTCAATACAAATTACAATGTCATCTGCAAAACATCATAGTCCACTGGGACTCCTGTCTGATCTCATCTGTCAACCTGTCCATCACCACTGCAAATAAGAAAGGGCTCAAGGCTGATCCTTGATGGAATCCCACCACCACCGTAAACGCATCCATCACTCCCACTGCAGACCTCACCGCTGTCAAACTACCCTCGTGCATATCCTGTACCACTCTTTCATACTTCTCTGCCACTCCCAACTTCCTCATACAATACCACAACTCCTCTCTGTCATATGCTTTCTCTAAGTCCACAAAGCCACAATGCAACTCCTTCTAACCTTCTCTGTACTTCTCCATCAACACTCTCTGAGCAAACATCGCATCTGTAGTTCTTTCCTGCCATGAAAACATACTGCTGATCACTAATCATCGCCTCCCTTCTTAACCTAGCTTCCACTACTCTTTCCAAAAATTTCATGCTGTGACTGATTAATTTTATCCCTCTGTACTTAATACAGCTCTGCACATCACCCTTATTCTTAAAAAATCGGTACCAAAACACTTTCTCCACACCTCAGGCATCCTCTCACTTTCCAAAATTTCATTAAACAATCTGGTTAAAACTCCACTGCCATTTCTCCTAAACACCTCCATGCTTCCACAGGTCTGGACCAACAGCCTTTCCATTCTTCATCCTCTTCATAGCTGTCCTTACTTCCTCCTTGCTAATTCGTTGCACTTCCCGATTCACTATCCCCACATCATCCAACCTTCTCTCTCTCTCTCTTTCTCTTCATTCATCAGCTCCTCAAAGTACTCTTTCCATCTGCTCAACACACTCTCCTCGCTTGTGAGTACGTTTCCCTTATTATCCTTTATCACCCTTACCTGCTGCACATCTTTCCTAGCTTGGTCCCTCTGTTTAGCCAACTGGTACAGGTCCTTTTCTCCCTCCTTAGTGTCCAACCTTTTATATAACACTTCATACGCCTTATCCTTAGCGTTTGCCACCTCTCTCTTTGCCATGCACCTCATCTCCTTACACTGTCTATTTTCTTCATCTCTCTGACAATCCCACTTCTTCGCCAACCTTTTTCTCTGTATACTCTCCTGTACTTCCTCATTCCACCACCAGGTCTCCTTGTCCTCCTTCCTCTGTCAAGATGTCACACCAAGCACCTTTCTAGCCATCTCCCTTACTAGCTCTGCTGTAGTTACCCAGCTATTCGGTAGCTCTTCACTGTCACCCAGTACCTATCTTAACTCTTCCCTGAACTCCACCTCACAATCACCCTTTTTCAATTTCCACCATTTGATCCTCTCTAAAAACTCTAAGGCTTCCTAAGTCTGGCAACAGCTTTTCCTACTTTGTGTTGCCTAGGTCATTGTGCTAAAAGTTTTTGTGCACTGGAGTTATTATCAAAAATAGTTACTTAACAGCAATCTTTCTAAATGCATACATATTATCCAGAATCTCCCTTATTTTCTCTTAAGCACTCCACATTTGCAGCTCTTCTTGTTCTGTGAGATTCCCCTTATTCTGCAATACTTCAACTTTTGTCAGCCTCTGTAAGTAATTCCTTTCTCTTTTATTTCTACCCTGTTTTTAAACCCTATTTTCATTTTATCTCATTCACTAACTAGCTATAACTTCTGAAGATACTTCTGTCTTCCCTAATAACTCCCAAATAATTTCCATTACCCATTATTTAAATTCTTCTCTTTTTAACAGGTAGGGAAAGGGCCAGTGTCTCATTTTTACTTCATTACCCTGTATTTCCATCTTAGTTTTTATTGGTGCATGATCTGAAATAGTTATTGGATGTGTTGAAACTTTCAATTAAAAGCAAATATTCATGTGAAATATAAATTATATCTAGTCTAGCCCAATTAATGTACATTGGACATAATATGCAAGTTCTGTCCAAGTTCCTACTACTTAATTTGCATCTTCCATAGCAAATATTTTCAAAAATGACCCTCTTTTGTTATATTTTCCCTTCTACATTCCCCTAATTCACCTTCATTACTGCAAATCATGTTCAGTTGCTATCTATGAGTAATATTCCCTGTTGAAATCGGATTATTTCTCCCAAAAATTTCTTAAACTCAATAATAGCATTTTTTGGTGGAATATCAATATACAACAGCTTAATCCTCCTCCCTTGCCAACAGCCCCTTACTACCACAGATCTACCATTACTGTCTTTTTTCTCCTCTTCTATCACTATTGGAGCCCCTCTAGAAATTAGAATAATTTCTCCCGTTTTCCATTGTCCCCAATATTTAGTTGGATATCTATCCTGAAATCCTACCTTTGGCAAATTCACATGCTCATTTCTATCCAAATGTGTCTTTTGTAGCATTGCTATTTGCACTACATATTTCTTTATATAATTTAGTACTTTTTTACTACACCTGTAAGGCCTTTTATGTTCCAAGATACCATGGGTGGCATAGCCATTATGATGAAATCTATTCTTCTCAACAATTATACATGATAGATTTTAATGTATATTTCAAACGTTTGTGTTACATATGGTTAACTGATCTTTTGTACAACTGTTTCCTCTCATTTCTATTAGAAACTACATCACATTTCTCAAGACTTTTTGTTTTAATGAAAATCCCCAAACAAAAAACAAAATTCATTTTCAAAACACCCCCATCCCACACTAACTTAGAACACTCACAAAAACAATATACATATTCAAAAATGAAGTTAAACCCTCCAGATAGGAACAACTGCCCCAAATCAACATCTGCACCCACAGGCATTACCTAACTTAAAATTAAGGTTACCTTAAGGCATTAAGGCATGATACAGCCTGTGTTCCCACCACACTGACTGCTGTCTGTTCTCTATTCCCTTCCCAGATGTGAAAAACAGTTTGTATACTTTCAGAAAACATTTAAATTTAGCCCTAATAAGAAAGTGCACTGGCTATCTTTAAATAAAAGTAAACTGTACACGGTTCTGTAAAGAAGGCTGCTTCATAACTTTATAGTTGAATACTACAATAACTGCCCTGAAGGGCCACTTTAACCCTATGCAATAACCCAAGGTTAGAATCAAACTCTGGGCTTTGTGTCTAAGAGGTGAAGACTTTAATTATTATGCCAAACCAACCCCTATCTCTTATTTGCTTCCCATAAGTTCAAATTTTATTTTTCACTGAACTGCTTGCACCGTACCTTTACATTTTGCATTTCCCTCAGCAAAGAATGCTCAGAACTTTCAAGATTAATTGATTGCACCTGCAAACAGTTTGCCTCCATGACAAAGTACTTGATAATGAATCATTGTAAATTTCACTCACAGCAGAATTTACAGCAGCCTTCAGCTGCAGACGTCTTGACTCCCACTGAACATTTGCTAATAGGAAAGCTAAAACAAGCTAATATCTTTGCACTTGTAAGCAACTTAATCTAGACATTCACCCTCATAAAAATAAGAGAAAATATCTTAATTCTACATGTAATATAATCAGTGCACTTTTACAACCCCACTCCCACCCCAGCAGCTCAATGCTCCTTCTATACTGTAAAGCCTATGACTCTTTCAACTAAAAAGGCACTTGTTTACTTTAGTATCTTTAACACACACAACTATCACAGAAACATCTTCCCCCACATTTAAAATACCCCTGATTACACACTACACAAAGCTGCTTTACTATATGTAACACGGAGTTTATATCATGGAATGTTTAAAAAAAAAATAGTAAAAAGAACAACTGTTTTACTTATAGTTAAATTTCCCCTTTTATTGTCCTAAACATTGACATAAAATGGAATATATGCTTTTCAGTCTACCCACAAGTTTAGCAAACTCCTCAAAAATCCATTTTTTCACCCACTTTTTCTTGCAAAGCCATATTTCACAAATGTGATCGATAGTCTCCCACTTATTCACTAATTTCAGTGCTGCTGATCTTCTTCCTATTCATTTCATCTCCCAAAACCAGACTCTGGTTCAAGTCCAAGGTATTCTCGACTCTTCTACTCAACTGCTGTGCTTTTTTTCTGTTTCTCAAGCATTTTCCTTTGGAACATTGGAAAACGTTTTGCTGTCAAACTCTCTCTCTCTCTGACATTTACTATCATTTCTGTTTCCTCCTTAGCCTGTTCTGCATCAAAAAATGACTCTGATCTTCCCAAGAAAAAATACTCTGAAAACAGATGGATAAATGCATCTCCCATCTGCCTAGCGATATTCCCTGATTGCTGTAATAAATTTCCTTCTCTTCTCTTCTCTTCTCCTATGCCTGGTGTAGACTGAATCATTTCCTATAAACACTCTTGTTGTCTCCAAATTTTAATATTTTGCCCTTCTGGCACAGCTTTTTCAGGTTCAACTCTTTCTGCTAGTATGATTGCATCGTTATCAATATTGGTCTTGGTTGCCTTCTCATGGCCAGATTTGGAGCATGCTCTCAATGTGCACCTTCAATTAACAAATCTTGCTGTGGAACACCAATCCAGTTGCTTATTCATGGTCTCATAAAATACAGTCAGTGTTCCTTCCATCTTCTCTAGTTCAAGAAAATTCTAATTTTTTTCTCTGCACACTTCTATTTCTACTATTTTCTGAAACAGCTCTTCTTGAGAAGCCTCACATTCAGCCCGCTTTTTTCATCCTCTGATTTTTGCAGTTTTTATCAGTTCATCTAAATAGCTAGTTAAAGCTTCTATTTTTTCCAGCCTTTTGTTATTCAATGTGATATATTCCTTCAGTGTTTCATTTATTTTATTCAGCTCTGAGTACATTTGAGTTATTTCTTCTTCCAAATTACTGGAAGACCTCTCTTAAGCCAAAGCTAAAGCTTGAACTGCTTTTTTTCTGAACAGCTGCAGAATCTTTCCAGACAGTGTTTTCTCTAACTTTTCTGGTTGATTTTCTTTCAGGTTTTCTAAATGTCTTCTTTGCTGGCATCCAGGCAGTGTACTTAACTAGGCAGTTAATTGAAGATTACCCCCCCCCCACCGAAAAAAAAAAAACAAACAGCTTCAATGGCACTCCTTTTTCTTGTTTTTTGTTTTCACACTGGGAGAGCTGAAGTTAAGCTATTGATCAGTTTACAGCCATCCTGGAAGTCTTGCACAATGAATTATTGACTGCAATCAGGACTAGCACAACTCATCCAACATCTTGATCATATCTGCAGTGACCTCATCTGAGCCTGCTGCTTTTCCAGACTTCATTTTCCTTAGTACCGTTCTTGCTTTTTCTAAAGTGGGCTCCTCTTTCGTTCATTGTATGCTGTGTCTGAAGCAGTACAGCTTCTGTAAGGTTTCTTCATTCAGAAACTGCCGGAAATAATACTTCTACCTGCCTTTGATGTCCTGTGGACTGCAGAACAGGCTGTTACTGGCATCCCTTATGAAGGATGTCTGATGATTATCTTCTTTAACTTTCAGTCTTTGCACTGTAACCTGAGAGAGTTTATTTGTGCCATCTTCTGAATCACTTTCCAGAAGTTATGCCTCTGATGCCTTGTTCTTTGCTATGGCAACTGATCTTGTCGCCTATATGTTAGCCAACCACTGTCCCTTCTTAGTTTGGCCTGCATTTTCCCATTCTTTCCTGCACTTCTTTCTTTCTTTTTAACACCTTTACTGAATTATAACTTGTACGCGGTGGTGGTGCTGTGGTAGTGTTGTCGCCTCACAGTAAGACGCTGTCCAGGTCGATTCTCAGCTAGAGCGTCTTCTGCGTGGAGACATGCGTGAATGGGTGTACCTTCGTTGAAGGATGTGCGTCAGGGCTGGTAACTCGGCACGTAAAAATCAACTACCAATCATTAGCAGACCGGAGTTCCGCTGTGGCGACCCCTAACCGTGAAAAGCCGAAGGACACAACAACAATTGAATTATAACTTGTGAGATGTGCATTCTTACATTTATATAAAAGCAAATACTTAGATAAAAGCAAGCAAACCATATTAAAAAGTTCACATCTGCAAACATATTTCACATATATTTTTCTACAGAATATAATCAGTCTAACATTACATGAATTGTTCAATACAGCTCTCTCTGCTTTACCAGTATAGAAGAATAATACTATTATTTTGAAAGAGTATGGTACAATAACATGCCTAAAGAGATGGAATTGTGACAGCAAAATAATTATCATTATTATTTATTTGCAGTTTGTTAACCGGGAAAGTCCAATGGGCCATGCTGAACCTGTTTTCAGTGGATGCCTGGGGAGAAAAGTTCCTCAGTACAACAAGTAGTACATTCAACATAAAATTTTGCACATAGGTAATATAGCATTGCTAGACAACGTGCAATAACAGCGTTGTAAAAGCATTCAGTACAAATAAAATTATATATACAAAGACAATATGTGATGTGATGGTGACCTCATAATCTGTAGACATCCAGCAGTATCAAAATAATCTAACACTTCAAAACAATACTACAGAAAAACTTTGGCAACCTGATTTGTTCACTACTTATCTAATACTTTCAAAACTATATTCCACATCCCTTTCCTTTGGAGGTCCTCTAGAGTGTTTCAGATTTCCTATCTTATTCCACAGTTTGGCTTCACACCTCATATATGCATCTGATTAACACCATGATATATAAAAACAACACAAAAAATAAAAAAATATGGTTTGAAATTTTTTTCTTGTTTTTGTGGCCCAAATGCATGCACTCAGCAAACAGAGTGAAACTTGAAATGAGCTGACAATAGGGTATGTCCCCTCACTTCTGTAAGAAGCATTCCCTCCAGGCAACCCTGTCCCTTTTGTGGCCCAAATGCATGCACTCAGCAAACAGAGTGAAACTTGAAATGAGCTGACAATAGGGTATGTCCCCTCACTTCTGTAAGAAGCATTCCCTCCAGGCAACCCTGTCCCTCCCTTCGAAACACAAGAAGTGGTTTCTCTGATCGCCACCAGGGAAACTGCACCACACAGTGTTCCCATAAGTGTGTGTAGCACTCTCTACCCCACCCCTGAGAAGATGATAAAATCATGTCACTTCACCCCTGCTTGACTACTCCACAGCTAAAGCTGTTAATCACACCCTGGTCACTTGGGTCACAGGTGGCCATCCCTCTAAAACCACAGAGCCAGGTTGTAAGTTCACCTATTATTATTTCTTTTAGGCTTCCTGCAAATCAGCTCACAGTTTCTTACCCTCTAATATCACAAGTTATTTTAGTCACCTTGCACAACCAAAACATTTGCACCACTTTCCTCACAGATACACTTATCATAACACAGCTCTAAATGGCTTCCGACAGGTAACTCAATAAACTAAGAGAGAGGAAGATAGATAGAGACTTTCTTCCCTTGCCACGCTGTCATTATACTCTTAGTACCAACACTTACCTTCATTAATCTCAGCACTATTTGGTTCCCTTCTGATACTTCTTAAAAACTGATGCATCTTACGTAGCAGTAAAGCCTACACTTGACATCCATCCTATAATGTCTATCTGTATCTGTACCCCTTGTTGTATTACTCTGGATCCCTACCGAAATGTTATCACCAGTAACAGTCAAGTAATAACAAGCGAAAAAAAAGACTGAAAACCCAGGAAAAGAGTTAATCTTGAAGATCACACTTTTCCATTAAACTCCTTTTCTGTAAGAGGGCAAGTCCCACTGCATGCCTCAATGTGGGGGGCAAGCGCCCCCAAACTCATACATACCAAATCCAATATTGCCACACCACAAGGAAAAAGGAATATTCTAAGAAATGACCATCTCAGACTTATATATAAATCTGTTTTTTTTTTTTTTTTTTTTTTTTGCCATTCAAGCTCTGTGTTTCGGGACTCTCTCTATTGGGACTAGCGGGTCCGAACATTTTGAATGGTTACCTTTTAATGTATATCTTCTTCTTCTTTCAGCTGCTCCCATTAGGGGTCGCCACAGCAAATCATCCGTTTCCACTTCTTCCTGTCCTCACAATCTTGCTCTGTCACCACATTCATAAACCTTCTCTTAGGCCTTGCTCTTTTCCTGTTACCTGGCAGCTTCATCCTTAGCATCTTTTTCCTAATATACTCTGCATCCCTACTCAGCACATGTCCAAACCAACGTAATGTTGCCTCTCTCGCTTTATCTGCAAAACCTTCCAACCTGGGCTGACCCTCTAATATACTTATTCCTAATCCTGTCCATCCTCGTCACACCCAGTGAAAATCTTAACATCTTTAACTCTGCCACGTCCAGCTCTGACTAGTGCCTTTTTGTCAATGCCACTGTCTCCAACCCATATAACATAGCTGGTCTCACTACCCTCTTGTAGACCTTCCCTTTCACTCTTACTGGTACTCATCTGTCACAAATCACTCCTGGCACTCTTCTCCACTGGTACTCATCTGTCACAAATCACTCCTGGCACTCTTCTCCACCAACTCCATCCTGCCTGTACTCTCTTCTTCACCTCTCTTCCACACTCACCATTACTCTGAACTGTTGATCCCAAGTATTTAAACTCATCCACCTTCGCCACCACTACTCCCTGCATCCTCACAATTCCACTATCCTCCCTCTCATTCACACACATATATTCTGTCGTAGTCCTGCTGACCTTCATTCCTCTTCTCTCTAGAGCATATATCCAACTCTCCAGGGTCTCCTACACCTGTTCCCT
>NC_056726.1:1852911078-1852948578 GCF_019279795.1 Protopterus annectens
TGACATGTATGTGAAGTCTATTCCATAGCATGGGCAGTCTCTGGGTTATGAACCTGTCCCTCCAGCATGTTCTGTTGATTGTGGTAATGAGGTTACGGTCTCTGAGACATGTGGTGAGGAGGGATTCGGATTTCTTTAGATGCAGCATTTCTAACAGAGCTGGGTCAGACATGGCTTTGTAAGTCAAGCAGAGATAGCCTCTAAGTAGGCAATATGAGACACACAATAGTTGGGAGTTTTTTGAGTCTGTCCATATAGGTCAAGTGTTTAAGGCCTAGATCCTGTTTGTGAGGTGCTTTTGCGGCCTCTCCAGTTGTTGCAGGTGTCTAGTGAGGTACATGCCAAAGGGGGCATTGTACTTGATGACTGGCTTAATGAGGGAAGAGCAGAGGGATACAATGACCTCTTTCTTCCTGGATGCAAAACCCTTAGTAATGAGATGTGCTACACAGAAGGACTTTATGACCACAGTGGCAATGTGGTGGTCAAAACAGAAGTTGCTGTCAACCTGTGTTCCCAGATCTCTTATAATGCCTTCCGCGTTCAGTGGACTACCATCGATGTGGTAATTCATGGGAACTGGGTTTTTCCCAAAGGGGATGACAACACATTTTTTGGTATTGAGCTTATGGCCATGGTTCTAACACCAGTCATTGGTCTCAGTGAGGCCTTTCTGCAGGATGTCAACATCACTTGAGGAGTTAATAATAGCTCCCAACTTGCAATTGTCTGTGAACTTTGTCAGCCAGAGTCCCTTTGTGTTGGCTTGGACTTCAGAGAAGTAAATACCAGTCAGGAGAGGACCCAGGACTGAACCCTGTGGGACTCCACTCATGACTGGTCATGACCTCTACATAAAGTAACGGCAGCTGTTAAACAAATTGCACAACACCAGTGTTTACTTCAGAAAAAAAGCCTCAAAGAACTTCAACAGACCAGCACTAAATCAACAAACTTCAGCAGTGTTAATTCAGAAAATAAAATACATTATCCAGTTAACAGCCATCTCCACAAACTTTCAGGTTTCCAGTGTGACATCACACAGCCAAGAAACAAGAAAAAGATTTAGAAAGCTACAGACGACAGGACACATTCTTCCAGGATCATAAAGTTATGCAAGACTTTATATGCACTTTTTAGTTAAACAGCTCAAAAATGTTTAAATTCGTCAGTAAAGGTAATTTGCATACCTGTTGTATAAACATGTTAAGTAATACTTCTACAGTTAGGACATCAGTAAATCTTTGGTTTAAAAGTTAAAAACTGGGTAAAGCAGTCTAAAAATCTGTGTTCCAGAAATGTTCTTTTAAAAGTTACAGGTTATTAGTTCAGAAATGCTACATATTTCTAAATGCAAAAGGGTTAACTCACAGAAGCAGATTACAGCAAAGCATTCACAAAATAAGTCAGTTTTTATCAATACAGTTTCAGACTTAAATAACACAAATTCTTGTGTATATGTAATTCAAAGTGCAAAATTAAGTTGCAGTATTAAACACACAGATGTCAACACAGTTAACATACATAACATGCAGGCAATGTCTCAATTTAACATTATTTCACATAGTTTCTTGTTTACAGAAGCAAGTGCAAATATTGGACTGAGGGGGGATAAGATGGCTTAGAGTGCAGACTTTGATAAAATAAATTCCAGCATAATTGAAAAACAGACTTCAGTGCAAAGTAAAATTGCTACCGTTTTACAGCAAAATAAAAAAAGACTGCATTCCATAGCTATCTATAAAGGGTGTGGTAGTCAGGCACCAAACCAGAGCATTTGTCTGCCACTGATTAAGGTTAAAGGAAATGACAATATTTCATTGTTTACAGAAAAAAATATGGAATAATGTACTGATTAATACAGACAAGTCAACCAGTTACAAACAGTCCTTTATTAGAAAACACAAATGCAGTCTTGTCAGGACTGGAAGGGTCAAAGACTACAGCAGCTAACAGCTCAATGTGTATGTCATCAGAGTTGTATGTTGTTTTAGACTCCAGTAACCAGAGTTTATGGAAAAATGTCCAAACAATGTTGTCCAAACAAAATAAAAATGCTACAGAATGTACAGTAGTGCACACTGATGACACTTGTAAGAATTTGCATGCAGTAGTTTGTGCAAATATACAGATTTTAAAGAACTGGTTACAACAGAAACATACAGATTTATGGATTAAAGAATAAATTCCAGTTTAACTGACACAGCTAAAGCACTCAGAAAGACATACTGGGTGTGGCCAGTTAGAAAAAAGGGTAAACACTGGTGCTGTGCAATTTGTTTAACAGCTGCAGTTACTGTATGTAGAGATCATCTGCTTTGTCCATTTTCTGCATAAAGTAGTGCTGTCTTACTGAAGGGTCTGCTCTGTAATGAGAAACTGTAGTGCCATCATTTCTGGCTTATTCTGTATAGAGTTCACAGTCTTTAGTTATAGAAAAACACTGGTGTGCTGCTGAAAAGTCTCTTGTGAAACATTTGCTGTAGTTGTGTAAGGTATATCAGAAATCACTGTCACATTAATTCACAGAATAAAGAGTTTACAGTTACAGATTTGGCAAATGAAATTTTTGTGTTATTGTTTTGGTTAGCAGTCATTAGTTATGAGCTTTCTATTAAAGTGTTGTAATGCATAAACAATATCTTAATATAGACAGAGACAAAATAATGTTTTGCTAGTTTACATAATGTAAAATTTAAAGTCAATGCAACATTGTAAAAGTGATAGTACAGTTAAGAGTTCAGATCCTATGAATGAAAAGAGTACATTATGTAATCAGTTTAAGACTGTATAAATATTACATACAGAAATGGCAGTTTACCAAGCATATCAGATCAGATTACAGCCAGCATAGCAAACTGAATTAAAAGACAGTATTGCATGCCATAATACAATATGGTAAACATCATAGATTCATAGGTTGGTACTAGGCTATCGGCCCTAGGGCCTATACAAGCCTAGCCATAACAATTCCATGGATATTTCTTCATGCAATATTTACTTCCCTGGACCCTATCTAGCAGGGTGACTGACATGATCCCTGGGGTGTATTTCCCATCTCCCATCCAATCGTCAAGGTTCCTTTTGAAGAGCGCCAAGAAGGAGCTCTTCTTGACATGTATGGGCAGTCTATTCCAGGGTATGGGGAGTCTCTGGGTCAAGAACCTATCCCTCCAGCATGTTTTGTTCATGGAGATAACAAGTGATGAGGGACTGGGATTTCTTTAAGTGGAGCATGTCCAACAGCTCAGGGTTTGACATGGCCTTGTATGTTAAGCACAGATCACCTCTGAGTAGACGATATGCCACAGAGTATAGCTGGAGTTTTTTTAGATGGTCAGTATAAGGCATCTGCTTTAGGCCTGTGATTCTTTTAGTGAGGTATTTCTGCAGCCTTTCCATCTGTTGCAGATGTCTTGTGAGGTACATACCAAACAGGGCGTTGTGCTCTATAATGGGTCTAGTGAGGGATGAGTACAGTGGGACAATGACCTCCTTTTTTCTGGATGAAAAGCCCTTAGTGATGTGCCACACAGAAGGATTTCCTGACAGTTGTGGCGATGTGGTTGACCACTGTCCACCTGTGTCCCTAAGTCTCTCATCACACTTTCGGTGTTTAGTGTATTGCCACCTATGTGGTAATTCATGGGTCCAGGTTTTATCCCAAAGGGGATAACTATATATTTCTTGGCATTAAGCTTGAGCCCATGGCTCTGACACCAAGCATCTGTTTCTGTAAGGCCCTTTTATAGAATATCCACATAATTTGGGGATTCAATAATGGCTCCCAGTTTGCAGTCATCTGCGAACTTTGTTAGCCAGAGTCCCTTAGTGTTGGCCTGTACTTCAGAGAAGTAGATGCCAAACAAGAGCAGTCCCAGGACTGAACCCTGAGTTACTCCCACTTGTCACTTGTCTGGAGCTGGATTTGGCGTCTGCTATTTTTACAGACTGTTTCTGTCAGTAAGCCAGTTGGCAACCCATCGAGTGATGTAGGGATTTATACCCAGCTTAGTAAGTTTATCTATGATTCCAGAGTGGGGGATGGTGACAAAGGCCTTGGTGAGGTCCAGATAGGCTGTGTGGACCGCCTTACCCTTGCCCATAGCTCTGAAGACTGATTTGAAGAAGTCAATCAGGTTCAGGATACAAGATCGGCCCTTCACAAACTCAAACTGGGTGGGGTCCAGTGTTTGAAGTTGCCAATGTCTTTGTTTATACGTTCCATGATAATGCGTTCCATGCCTTTGCAGATCAGGCTCATCAGACTAATGGGACAGTAGTTCCCGGGATCCAAGGTGGATCCCCCCTTGTTGAGTGGGATAACTGTGGCTGTGCGCCACTCAGTGGGCACGAAGCCTGAGGTGAGGCTATGATTAATCATGACACTTAGGTGAGGTGCCAGATCAGTTTAATGCAGTTACAGTTTTACTATTTATCCATGAAAATTGTAGACAGTAATGATAAATTCTTGCAGCATTCAGTAGTACAGAAAAGTTAAATAACGTCAGCTAAAGAAACAGTTACGGAGAAACAATGGGTAGAGTTTCACTCACAGAACATTGTGTTAAAAACTAAGGGTCACAAGAGAAAATGTAAAAAGTTCCAACAGTTAAAATTAACTTTATATAATTGCAGAAATTACATTACTACTTTAGTTTCACTTGAGGTTATCATTTTGCTTACAGAAGAGTTTATTAGCAGCAAATGTTTATTTCATGCAGAAAAAGGTAAATAAGATCAGGGCAACAAGCAATGCTATCAGTTTATAATGGTTAAAAATGCAAATGTTAATTTAAGGACCCGATACTAAATACAGTCAAGAACTTTAGCCACCCAGCCTTGTACAAGAAATGAAAAGAAGAGGTTTAACAGGCCTAACTATAAAAAGGACACCGACATTAAAGCAGGCCTTCCTTTACCTCATCAGTGGGTGGGACAATGCAGAATAAAGTTTGGCAAGAGCTGTGGTGCAGAAGTTGACTGACTATGTGTTTCAGTTACTTCTTCAATGTTTGTTTAAAGTTAAAATGTATGAGTAAAAGCAAGTTTTCAGACAGGTATTTAACAGTACTAGTTTTCAGTCTATCAGTTAAAGCAAGTATGTATGTTTCAGACAGTTATATAACAGTACTAGTTTCAGTTTCTGTTTTTATCTATGCTCAGGCAATACTGATAAAAATATATTATTATACCATGACCCCCCCAAAACGTGCACGCTGATTGGCCAGCGTGCACATTGTAAATCGAGTTATACTAATGGAAAAAGGTCCGGTCGCCCGGACTTTTTTCCATTAGTATAACTCTACTAAACACTGCCTCGCTATGTTAAATGGGTTAAACATGGCGAGACAGCTTTAAAATAAGCAACGGAGATCTCCGTTGCTTATTTTAAAGCTGTCTCGCTATGCTAAACCCATTTAACATAGGGAGACACGCTAAAAAGCAACGGAGAAAGCAAGATCTCCGTTGCTTTTTATGTTCGCTATGTTAAATGGGTTTAACATAGCGAGACAGTTTTAAAATAAGCAACGGACATCTCCGTTGCTTATTTTAAAACTGTCTCGCTATGTTAAACCCATTTAACATAGCGAAAACAGTAGAAAAAAAAGCAGCAGAGATCTTGCTTTCTCCGTTGCTTTTGCCCACAGCTCTGATGTACTGCGCAGGCCAACAGTACATCAGAACTACGCGGATGCCAGACATCTGCGGAAGGGCAGTAAACAGGCATTATACTATGCCATTATTTAAGAAAAGTAATAGTTTCTTTTCTTAAATAATGTCATGGTATAATAGCAATAATCCACTTCTGGGTGTGGGTAATGCTGTATTTACCCACGGTTGGCTTTGTTTGGTCTCGGGCTTCGGGACCAAACCACGCCAACCGTGGGTAAATCCAGCATTACCCACACCCAGGCGTGGGTTATTGCTATAATAGTTTTGTCTCCAGAACATAACAATAACAGATTTCAGTTTATCTGTGTTCAGGTAACACTCAAAATGTTCTCATGTTTTCAGATAATTGTGCAATAGTACTAGTTTTCAGATTATCTATGGTCAGACAATACTGACAGGAAAACATATTTCGGTTTATTTGTTATCTGTGTTCAGGTAATAATTTCAACATGTTCTCATGTTTTCAGACAATCATACAACAGTACTAGATTTCAGTTCATCTATGTTCAGACAATACTGACAGAAAAAGGTACTAATAGTTTGGTCTTCAGAATACAACATGTATCAGTTTTCAGTTATGCTTTTATCTGTGTTCAGTTTAGTTTCCAGAATATACACGGCTATTTTAAACGTTCAGTATAATTTACTTATTTTTTTATTTATTTATCATTTGTTGACCGGGAAAGTCCGACTAGGTTCCACAGAGCCTGTTTTCAGCGGAGGCCCGGGGAGAAATGCTCCAGATACATGTCTTTGGAATTTGGTATAAATATTTATCACACTAATGTAAATTTCAGTCAAGATTCAGAATATGACATTCATACTTAATTATGCATGTTCTGTATAGTACATTTCAGTCAAATTTCAAAATATAAAATTAATACTTCATATTATTAAGTCATCAGTTTTTAAGGGTAAGTAACAATTACATTATTTAATCATTAGTTAAGTGTAAAGTGACAGAATTATTTATTACAGGCTTATTTAGATAAGTTATGTAAATAATAGGTAGTGACAGTTATTCAGTATACTCAAGGCATAACATGGCAGGCTTAATTTAATTAATTTACAGATTACAGTGCACATTACATAATTACTGCACATTAGTCAGAAAGTAAAAAAGACACTAACAGAAAATGCAAAGGTATGGTCCTAAAATACAGAAAGCACAAGTCTTAGTAAACTATTAAAACAAGTTATCTAAATAATAGGTAGAATAGTTACTCAATGCACTCAAGGTTTAACAGGGCAGGCTTAATTTGTTAATTGGTTTACAGATTACAGTGCACATTTACAGATTACAGCGCACTTTACATAATTATTGTACCTTAGTCAGAAAATTATAAGGACACTAACAGAAAATGCAAAGGTCTATAGACCTGAAATACAGAAAGCATGGGTTTTAATAAAGTATTATACCTCATAAATATTCATAGAATATTTCAGACACAAATTTAGGAGACAGACATGTATTACAGCATACAAGTTAATAAAGTAAGTAGCATTATTAGCAAATCTAGATCAGAATTTATAGACACAAGTTAATACAATAACAAAAACTGAACAACCACCTTTTCTTCAAAAATACAGGCAACTGAGGAACCTTGCAAATAAACATACAACTAATGACAAAAAGTTATACTATAGCTCTGCTCAGCTTAACAACAAATCCAATCCTCAAAAATGATGGTCAACTCTCAACAACATCCTCTATCCTGGAAAGCCCTCTAATCCCTCCCCATACCCTAACTCTTCCTCTCAGGAAACAGCTACCCTCCTGAATAAACACTTTATCTCTTCCATCCAAAATCTGGTAACCTCGAAACCAAACTCTACTTCGACACCCACCTCTCCAAGTCCCACTAACACAACTTTGTTTTCTTTTGAGCCAGTTCCCATTACTTACATCAAATCTGTACTACTCAAGCTAAAACCTTGCTCTCCTTCCACTGACAATCTATCTCCTACATTCCTCAAACTTGCTGCTGACTCAATTGCCTATCCTGTATCTATACTAATTAAATCGATCTATTCTGGAATCAACTGTCCCCACCCTTTGGAAATCTTTCTTCACTATCCCTCTTCATAAAGGTGGAAAACTCCACTGACCCCTCAAACTACCAACCCACTGCCATTCTGTCCCCCCTCTCCAAGATATTAGAAAAATGTATTCACTCGCAGCTTCTCAATCACCTCCTCACACACTACTTACTTACCCCTACCCAACATGGATTTCGTCCTCACCACAGCCCCACCACTGCCCTCCTCTCCTTCACTCATATCATTGCAGAGGCCCTAGACAACAATAAACTAATTTCCTGTCTCTTCCTAGATCTCACCAAAGCCTTCAATACTGTCTCTCATCCTCTACTACTATCTAAAGTTGCAAATCTCCACCTATCCCCCTCCGCACTTGCCTGGTTTAATAGTTAACTATCTGGCAGGGAACAATCTGTCAAATGGCTCTCATCCTCCTCACCTTTCCTTCCCATCTCCACTGGTGTTCCCCAAGGCTCCATCTTGGGACTCCTTTTGTTTAACATCTTCACCAATGACCTTTATACCTCATGCAAAG
Source organism: Protopterus annectens (assembly GCF_019279795.1). NCBI lineage: Eukaryota > Metazoa > Chordata > Ceratodontiformes > Protopteridae > Protopterus > Protopterus annectens. The sequence goes on from NC_056726.1 coordinate 1,852,919,330, forward strand.
AATCCTCCCTTATTCAGTATGCCGACGACTCCACACATATCCATTTCAAATAACATTCCTGAACTACACTCCCTGACCCAACAGGTCCTACTATCCACTGAACAATGGCTCCCTCACAACCTATTGATCCTAAATCCCAAAAAGACCAAACTCCTACTTTTCCTTCCCCGTTCTCTTTCTCATCACAAAACCTCCTTTTTATTACATCTTCTAACAATACAAATATCCAACCTGACACCCACACAAAACTCCTAGGGGTCATTATCGATGACTAACTCAAGTTCAACCTACACATACTCCAATGTACAAAAAAAACAAAACAAAACAAAACAAACAAAAAAAAAAAAAAAAAACAGAAACTAGGTCTGCTATATCGCAACGATAAATTCCTAACCCCTGAATCTAGACTTACCCTGGGCCAGGCACTCCTCCTCCCCTCCCCTCCCTCTTATACGCCGCCCCAGTTCTTACCAATATCCAGGCCTCCACTCTAAACAAACTGAAACAGACTTACCATAAAATACCCAGATTCATTACTAACTCCCCATACAACTCACACCACTGTATTTCTTTAAACTCTCTTCAATGGCTTGAACTTCCCCAGTTTCTGCTATCTTATCAATTTCATATGCTACACTCTATTCTTTATAAACCCTCCTTCTGTCCATCTCTATCTTCCTTAGTCTCCATCTACATCCCATCCCGGACCCTCCGTACTTCTAACCAACAATTACTTGATATCTACCACCCAAAAAGGTCAGTAGGCAAACTACTCTACAAACACTCCCTTGCCCATGCTTGGAACAAACTTCCCCTTGACTTGCGTTCAATCTTCCACACCTCACACTTTAAAAATGAACTAAAAGCTTATTTTCTCAATTCCAGAACCTGCCCTTGCCATGACCCTACCTAGTCTTCCCTCCCTTTATGTACCCTCAAAAGGACCATACTTAGTACCTCATTACACCTCTCTCTCCAATGTGTCTGCTATGCATTTGCACAATTTTATACAAACAAAAAATGTTAATTTTGACCTGTTGAACTATATCAATGTAAAATGGTTACTTAGCTTCTTTTTAATGCAACTTTAACTTTATGTAAGTATCCCAACATATGTGAATCATTTTTGCTATCACTGCTATTATATCAATATTGTTTAAAATTGTACTTGTTTTAAAATGTATTACTGGAGCTTTTCTCCACAGGTCTCCACTGAAAATGGGCCACAAGCCCAGTTGGACAAACGTGGTTAACAAATGTCAATAAATAAAATAAATAAAGTTCATACTCTAACTTAAAAATTCACAAAGACAGGCTAAAATGTGTATGGCATTTTCTCATCAGAATTAAAAGACATTCATTTTCAGAATAAAGTACAGGGTTTGGATATATTGCTCAAACATCAGAAGTTAGACTTAAAGACATATCTAGGTAATATAAAAATTAAATAATAAAGTTAACAGACTTCAAGTCTAATGGTCAAAATTAAAATTGTAAGTTTATCTAGCATATAAAGAAAATTTATTTTCAGATTACTGAGTCAGGGAGCATAAAGCTGTATATAATAGTTAGCAATACAGAAGTAGGTCCCTGTAGACTTTCGTCAGGGACCTCAAGGGCAACTGTTAGATTATGGTTCCATTTTAAAGTAGTTATTAGGCATTAGACAGGCGAAGAGGTAAAACAGGCCTAGAAATATAGTGTCAGATGCATACATTTTAGAAAAGACAGTTAAGCGGAAAGGAAAAATAACCTTGCTGGTCACGCATGAGAGAGGACAGTTTCCAAGGAAAGGCTACAGACTGTTCTTTTTACAGAATGTTATGTTAAGGAAAAGATGTTCATAGCAATAAAATGTTAGATATCAAGCTTGGTAACCAAGGCTAGAGAGGCATGTAAAGCATTACAGGGTTTTAGTACTATTAAAAAATGCTTCAGATACAGTTAGGAATGTCAGTTAGTCTGACCTGACATACAGAAAAGATTACATATCCAGCATTTTAGAAAGGAAGCTACAATACAGACACTCGAGCCTGAGTACAGAAGACAGGTCAAACAAAGACTGTTTCAGTTGACATTATTCAGGACAATCAGAATATATGTGCAGAAACCTTGGATATATTTAGCAGGACTGTTACTACTAACCAGCATCCCAGCATTTCTACAGACTGTTACTGTTTATCAGCACTGTTAATGAAGGCAGTATTTGGATATTGTGAACATCCAATAAGGTCTTATTAAATGAGCTACTGTGTTTGGAGATTTCATTCTGAAAAGTGCACAAGACTTGACCCATAAAGGAGAGACTGGCACCTGTTCAGCACGAGTTTGGGTAATTAAATACTTTCATTCCAGTCTCACTTCAGTTGTTTCCAGTTAATTACAGTACAGTACAATTTCAATCAATTCTTTCAGAACTGCACTCTACTGCCTGACAATCCCTTCCTGACAGCAACTAATCTCAAGTGTCTTCATCATTTAAATATTTAAATCAGAAACACTATCTAGACAAACAGCTGTACTGATACAGCTATACTGTACATGTGTGGCTTGTATAGTGTCTACAAATAATGAATGCATGGATTTCCATCTGCCATTCTCTCACCTCATTTCATTACTCGGTGGTAGTATGGACTGATGTCGCCTTACATTCCCTTTATTCTGACACCTGTCCTCAGCTTTCTAATCAAGGCATTAAATGACTTTTCCCCAATTTACCCTAAACACTGGCCTAAGCAATATACTTTCTAGTGCCTATTTTGTTTCCTGTATCATATAAATAATTAGAATTTATAAATTAAATTTAGTTATCTATAAAATAAAATTATGTAACTTTGATTACTGCATTCATAATGTCAGAAAGATTTATTTTGAAGAATCTTGTCCTTCCGCATCAGAGTTTGTGACTGCTTATTAAGCAGCTGATCACTTCCATACATTTAAAATTAACATCATGCTCATTCTAATGCTACTCTCTACTACAGCTGTGAAGTCAGACAGAAATCAAACAACTGTTGCTGCCATTTATGAATAAACAGTTGCTATGTTTTCATACCAGCATCTACTCTGTAATTTAAATCTGTTACTTAATCATGTAAAATAGACCAAAATTACAAAATGTAAACTCCACATTTAATACAAGCTTGAAATTAAGTAACCATGAAAACGTGTTTAATTTTAGTATTACTTCAAACAAAGAAGAAGAAAAAATAATGTAGCCTCACAAAGGTAACACTGTAGCAAATTTGACCTGCTATCCCTCCTATCTAGCAGTATTTATCTTCTTCCTAGGCCTAAAAAGTTACTACTTCACTGTAAGGAAATTCTCTGACAGGCATAGAAAAAACCCATCAAATAGCTCAGAGGTAACACTCTCACATTTACAATACTGTTTTCCAAATCATTCAGTATTCAGCAGAAAACTGGGTTATTGTGCAATACAATGGTGGAAAGACTGGCTAAGTGTGCCTTAGGAATTTTAGCCTTCCTCCTAAGTCTGTCACATACATAAACTAAAACAGCAGAAGTGTAGCTTTTCTTAGATGAGCCTTGGCAGCAGCACACAATCCATCACTTAAGAGGGGTTAGGGAAGAGAAGCCATAAATCTGTCATTTGATATACTGTCCAGCAAATGTTGTAATCACTGATTTCCATTGTGCTTCTGAAGTAACATGAATGTGCTTGCAACAAAGTCCACTGTAAACGCACCCTCCCTGATCATTGCATCTGTTCATGTATACAAGTAATTTTAAAGTGGAATATAATCTAAATTAAACCCAAAATTTAATTTCAGTTTTCTATATATGTTCTAGAAAATCATTAATTATCACACGCGTCTTACAGTAAGTTTTTACTGCAAGTGTCCTAATTAACAATTCATTACACGTCTTTATTCTATCAATACCTAATCCAGCAAAGGGTACAGTGACTGGAGTGTGACTGTTTTGAGACTGACATCCATAAGTTCAGTTACAAAAGGGAAGGGCATTCCTCAAACAGCAGAGGCTTCTGAAAGTTCTAAAAGTTGTAAAAAAAAAAAAAAGGTATTTTTGCAGCAGAGGTAAGCCCTCATGTAAGCCCCCCCCCCAAAAAAAAATAGGTGGCTGCACACCATCGAGACAGCTGTAACTCTCAAAAAGGAAAATTTACAGTGTTACTGCAATCTCGATATCTGAAAGCAAAAGCATTAACTGCACACTAGGATTGCACATAAGAGTGTTAATCGTATGTATATCACACTTAATCCTGGCACCCCTCCCCCACACAGCTATCAGGACTCTAATGAGGCAGCGCACAGAAGCTGGTGAATATGAATGGTATTTCTTTATGTTAATATTGACAGTTTAATTCCAGCCAAGACTTCAACTTTTAACTGCTTGTTCAGGATTAAGCTATTCAGTATCATCATTAAATAATTAAACATAAGAGGACAGGCATTCTTTTGCTAGCTCATGTTCAATTTCTTCTACATGACCCTGAGCACGCACTCTAACATGCTTTCTCATACTCCCTCATAAATGAATGTACAAGCATACACTAGAAATTAATGATAAACCTTTAAGAGTTGTTTCTTCTGGCCTCCGCAATTGCCAATACCTGTCATTTCTTATGTTTATCTGCTACTTTAGTTATCACTTCTTTCCATGACTAGGATAGAGATTCTGCTAATGTAGTTGTTAAATAGATTTCTAGATACTTAATTTTCTTATGATCCCACAGCTAAGAATATTCTCACACTAAGGAAAAAGATGGCTGATAATTTATATTTAGGACTTTAGTTTTAATTTTGTTGACCTTACAGCCTGAAATCGACTCATAATTTGTTTGGATCTGAAATAATAAGGGCATGTCCCTTTCAATCTGTGTTAAATATATCATCCACAAACAACACTATTTTTATCTGGTTACCTTCCCAACTAAAACCTTGCAAATGGAATTATCTTACTTGTTGAGACAGAGGTTCTAGATATATGGCAAAAAGTAGGGGGGACAATGAGTAACCTTGATGGGTGCCTCTTTTTAACTGTATTTCCTGGGACAGTCATTCTCCCGTTTTAACTCTGTAAAGCCCCTTTATGTTTCAAACATGAATTGCGAAAACAGGTGTGGACACTTCTCAAGTACCTGCTCTAGGCAGAAACAGCCCATTCAGTCACATGTCTTCTTTTCATCCAGGCTTGCTATCAAAAGCCAGGGACACTAACTTACAGATCTCAAAAAATTTAATTGTTTTATGACATGAAATCTGAGAATTAATTCCCATGATTTTAAGTCTGATTTCCAGTTGTCATAGGATTTCATTATAATTTTTGACTGATAAACTTACAATAGGATCTGTGTCAGAAGCAAAATGTCATCATGTGGCACTTCAGTCCAGGCTTCAATGGAATTTTTCATAAATTCTAAGCTGTCTTTACATTCAGAATGCTCAGGAATCCACACAAGTCTGAGATTCCCCACATGATCTGTCTGACACTCTTTCTGATCCACAAGGCTAGCTTTAATCTCAAACTAGGCTAATGGTCCTGGGGCCTTTACAAGCCTAACCCATAGGATTACCCTGACATCGTGCCACCCGACCTTAGTTCCCAGTGCCTCTGCCGAGTAAAGCCACTGGAGTGATCCCTGGGGTGAATTTTATATTTCCCATTCAAGATTTCTCTTGAAGAGGGCTAGTGAGGTGCTCTGCTTGACATGTATGGGAAGTCTATTCTATAGCATGGGCAGTCTCTGGGTTATGAACCTGCCCCTCCAGCATGTTCTGTTGATTGTGGTAATCAGGTTGAGGTCTCTGGAGCGTGTGGTGCAGAGGGATTGGGATTTCTTTAGATGTAGCATTTCTAACAGAGCTGGGTCAGGCATGGCTTTGTAAGTCAAGCAGAGATCGCCTCTAAGTAGGCGATATGAGACAGAGAATAGTTGGATTTTTTTTTTAGTCTGTCCATATAGGACAAATGTTTAAGGCCTAGGATCCTCTTTGTGAGGTATGTTTGTAGCCTCTCCAGTTGTTGCACATGTTAGTGAGGTACATGCCAAATGGGACATTGTACTCGATGACTGGCCTAATGAGGGAAGAGGAAAGGGAGACAATGACCTCTTTCTTCCTGGATGCAAAACCCTTAGTAATGAGATGTGCCACATAGAAGGACTTTCTGACCACAGCAGCAATGTGGTGGTCAAAAGAGAGATTGCTGTCAACCTGCGTTCCCAGATCTCTTATAACACCTTCTGTGTGGAGTGGACTCCCATCGATGTGGTAATTCATGGGAACTGGGTTTTTCCCAAAGGGGATGAGGACACATTTTTTGGCATTGAGCTTAAGGCCATGGTTTTGACACCAGTCGTTGGTCTCAGTGAGGCCTTTCTGTAGGATGTCAACATTACTTGTGGGACTCCACTTGTGACTGGTCGGTAGTCTGACTTGGAGTTAGCTACTTTCACGCTGTGGGTTCTACCTGTGAGCCAGTTTACAAACCACCTACTGATATAGGGGTTGATGCCTAGCTTAGTGAGTTTGTCTGTGATTCCTGGGTGGGGAATGGTATCAAAGGCCTTGGCCAGATCAAGGTAGGCTGTATGAACCACCTTGCCTTCATCCACAGCTCTGGTGACTGACTCAAAGAAGTTGACCAAGTTGAGCAGGCATGATCTACCCTTCACAACACCAAACTTTGTGGGATCCAGAGTTTGGAGATTCCCTGTATCCTTGTTTATTAGATCCATGATGATAATGCGTTCCATAGCTTTGCATATCAGACTCATCAGGCTAATGGGTCGATAGTTCCCAGTGTATGTAGTCGCTCCTCCTTTGTGGAGAGGGATAACTGTAGCAGTGCGCCATTTGGTAGGGACAAAGCCTGATGTGAGGCTGTGACTGAACAGGGCACACAGGTGAGATGCCAGTTCACTCTGTAGTTCATGTAGAACACAGCCAGGGATATTCTCAGGTCCCATAGAAGCTGTATTCTTGGCCTTGGACAGTGCTGTTTTAACCTGTGCAGCAGTAATACTGGATGCCTGGCAATCTACTGGTATTGTGACTGATCCCTTGGGGGGAGTAACGTTAGCAGTGAATCTGTCAGCCAGTTTAATTGGCAATATCTGTTGGCTTGGTATAGGAGGTACCATTGTGCAGAAGCTCAAAGCAAATCTGGGTATTGCCATGGAGATTCTTTACATAACTATAGAAGGCCTTGTTTTTGTTTTTACTATCTGCTGCAATTCTGTTTTCATAGCTAGCTTTAGAAGATTTGATGAGGAATCTCAACTTTTTGTTGAGGCTGATAAGGGAATTTTTCCAGTCTTGGGACTTCACCTTATTCCGCATCAGTTTCTTCCTTATGTTGTAGAGTTTGTTTATGGCAGAGGACCAACAGATTGGCTTCCTTTTTTTGGAGGAGAGCATCTTGGTCCTATTGGGTATGGCGAGATCCATGCATTTGTGTACATGTTCGTACAGTGCATTGGTGTATGATTTGGCAGTCATGCAACTGATCTCCATTTACATGTATGCTGTGAAGTTAGCCACCTCTGTTTTTTGGAGCACAAAGTTAGCTTTGGAGAAGTTTTTCATGGTGGTTACCTTTGCGGGGTGGGGTGGGGTGGGGAGATGTGGATTTCCAAGGTGATTAGTTTGTGGTCGGATCTAACCAGGGAGGAGTTTACTATTGGTGTAGAGCAATGGTTGCTCATGTTAGTTATATCCAGGTCAAGGATGTTGCTACCTCCAGTGGGGGTAAGAATGTGCTGGTCCAGGGCACTAGAATTAATGAATTCCAGGAAATGTTGGGCAAGTGTATTGGTACAGGAGGAGTTTTCCCAGTTAATGGAGGGGTAGTTGAAGTCACCCCATATGAGAGTGTTAGGTTGGACCCTAATATTCTCCAGGGTGCTTAAGAATGTGGAATGTGAGTCTTGGGAGATGGCTGGGGATCTATAGCAGGCTACAACCTGAATCGCTGTCTTACCCAATGTTAGCTGCACCTGAAGTATCTCAAATGCGTTATGTTGGGCTACCAGTCTGGAGGTGTGCATATTCTTTATGAATATGGAAACACCACTGCCTTTGGAGCTTTGCTCCAAGTTCCAGGTCCTGCACTGTACCTGAGAGGACCATAAATACAATTTAAATTTCCAGAAGCTTTTTATTATTAAATTCTGTAATGCCCTGCAGTTTGTTTTGCTCATTTTGCTGTCCTGTTGACTGTTTTCCTCCACTGTAGTGATTTGAACAGCAAGGCAACAGGTTTCTTAGTGCTGTCAAAAACATTGTGCCATGTCGATGAGAATTTTCACTTTCCCTGTTGCTTTCTTTCTAGTTGGCATGTGTTTTTCTCTTTCTTCCTTCATGTACTCTTCTTGACTTTCTTCAGCTGCTTTTTTAATCATGTTTTTTAAGATTCTGGAGTGAAGGATGTCTGCAGAAAAGTTGTGAGTGTCTTAGCATCATGGAATGATACATAGAAAATTAGTTCAAGCGTTATTATTTTACTCAACGTACTTGTGTAACAATCACTACCACTCAGTTTAAAGACCTGTTATCTCACACTATATGGATACTTGTTTTTAGAGTTTTTTCAGCGGTAATGCATTACATTTTATAGCATTTTTAAAAATACTGTAGTCCCTTATGATAAACTTCTGACAGTTACAGGTACAACCACAGCAAATTTCATCTCTCAGCCTCATTACATGATTTTATCACATTTTGCAAACCAGGTCAAAAAGTCATAACAGCAATGAAAGCTTAAAGGTTTGGGTTGTAATAACCTGTAATAATTCTAGTAACATGGTTACAGCTGTATTCTTTTAAAGAGATGCATTCTGGGTCAATTGCTGAAAGAGAGGTATTTAAGAATTCCTAACAGTTTTCAGTTTTAGGTCTATGTGCATGAATGTGTCACTGGGAAAGGGGTCTTCTGATTGTACTGCTCACAGAGGTGTAGATAAAGAGCTAAAGTCCAACAAAGATAACACAGTTTAAATGCCAAGATATTATAAAAGCGTGGTTCAATGTCCATTTTAACCAAACTGCAAGCCTTATTTTAGTACTTCTACGAGTTAGGCACCTGTCAATGTTGGGTCACATACCCTATTCCCTACCCAACTATCCAAGCCACATTTAAAAATCTGTTAACTTTCTGCCTTTCTACTTCTGTAAGGGAAAGCATTCCCTGGCAGACCTGCTCTACAGTGCAAAACATTTCTAAATGCTGCTTTAGAAACATTAAAATCAACAACTAAATTTTAATTTCTAGTCTGATCACTTTACCCGTACCAAACAGAAACTATGAGAAATCTATAACTATAGAAATGAGGCATTCAATTTAATTTTTGGTGTACAATGATATTCATTTGATTTTTTTCCCAAATGTATGTTTTTTAAACAGTTTTATTACAGGTTTAACACTATTCAGATTCATATACAATATTCTTATGCCAAATTTTCCAAAGTTTTACTCCTATTTAAATTTACTACTTATTTTTGGCAATTCATTTTACTTAATATTAAAAATATTTCTTAATCTAATGTTCAAATTGTTGAAATGTAGTTATGCAGTAACTGGACCATTATTTGATGTATATCTGATTATTTTCGTTATTAAGCTATTTAATCCGTTCCTATATATGAACTCTTTTTTTTTATTTTACACTTAGTATTGATGGCAATGTTTTTTTAAATACCTGTATTAAATTATCACTCAAGACATATGCAAACACACATTATCAGAACAGAAAACAAACCATTTTACCATTTTTCCATTTAAATACAACACATCAGATATATTTTGTCCAACATTACAAAACATTGCTGAATTCCTGCCTTCCTTCAAATCTCACTCCTCCTCAAAAAGATTACTATACATGTATTGTTGTAACAATTTCCATTACATTCTATGTAATTTGCTCCTTCCCTTTGATTTCATAATTTCTGATTTCCTATACTTTATAAATCTTTTTATACAAAGTATGGTTTTATAACTATCATTAACCAAGTGGAGGATACATTCAGAAAAAAACTCAAAGCTGGATCTACTCATAATGCCCGGGTCTTTAAAAGAATTCACAGTTGAACCACTGTGTGCTGTATTTAATATTTAAGCTTCAGGCTGTTCTTCTTTTGGCTTTTCCCGGTTAGGGGGCGCCACAGCGGAACTCCGGTCCGCTAATGATTGGCAGTAGATTTTTATGGTGCCGAGGTGCCGGCTCGACGTCCAACCTTCAACGAAGGCAAGCCCATTCATGCATGTCTTTCGAAGGCCACTCGACTGTATTTAAGCTTCAGGCTATGCGTCTCAAATCTCTTAAATTCAGTTTTTGATATGTTTATCAGGATATTATTCTCACGTGCCCAATTGGTCAATTCAGTCAACTTCTTTTTCAGACATGCCCTATCTGTAACAGACAGAATCAGTTTAACCATTCCACGTCATAAGCATATAGACTATAGAATGCTTCAAATGAAAAAGACTGATCAGAATGAAGCAACCTAAACAAAGTATGGATCCAGGACAGGGTCCTGTGGTTCACCCTGATTGTAAGCTTGAACTGTACCTATCCAATTAATGTACAAAACTTGCAATGTCCTATTTAAGTCATATAGCTATACATCTTGCCAAGATTACACTAACACCTAGCTGTTCTAATTTACTGATCAGTGCTTGTTTAAGACCCTATCAGAGGATGAAGTGAAATCCACATAAATTACATCAGAGCACACTTTCTCATTTCTATCTACTATATGTATTATTGAACTGCATGTTTGAGGTAGCTATACATCTATTGCCGATATATTGTTTCAAGTCTCAGCATTTCCAATTCTGATAGGAATCCCTCTGTACTTAAATGACCTTGTGAATAACAGATGTAGTGGTATTGTACATTCACTCTGAAGTACTCCATCTACTCCCTGTGCTTTGCTTAGGCCTAGTTTGCACAGTACTTTTCAAGGTAATCCTATTTAATTTCAGTATCTGAAGTTACATGAATATTAATTTTGGAGGCAAGCTGTTTTAGAAAATTGTAAATATATCTACAATCTGTTGTGTTTGAGAAAACATTTTAGAATCTACACACGCTTTTGCAATTCGTATGCCTTTACTCCTACCACATCTTACATATATCTCTATGGTTTCCTAATATGTTCTTTACATAAATTTTCTTTAAACGTTTCCTGATCTTGTCTCACAATAGAATCAATATGCATGTCCAGTTAACTCCTTCACTCCAATGGAGCTCAGGAAGTTTGCACTGTAACTTCCAATGGGCAGAGCCTACGCCTTCTGACAGAATCAAATTATGTCCTCACATTTCGAATAAATGTTCATATCTCTGGAAGCATAATGGTTATGAAAGAAGTATAAATGGCAAAGGCAAACTCTTCAGCCGAAACTATTTTTTTTTACAGTGGTAGTATTATTTAGGTTTTAGGTCTTAAATCGAATTTTATAACTCACAGTAAACACAATAACTATTACATTTGTAATATTTTGTAAACAACTTAACAATACCTCAGCAACCACTCAAGTTGCACTCATACTGTCAGCAGCATTTTATTCATGTAGCTGAGACCATTCATATGAGGCTAAGGAGTTCTCTCTGTGTTGCTTAAACTATTTAGACAAATGTAAAAATTATATCTACATAAATTGAATTCATAAAAACAACAGTTAGTGTCTATTTACCTGTACTAGACAGAGGTCAAATATTAATGTGGATGAGTTTGCCATTGTGTAAGCTTTAAGATAAAATAATTTAAAACCTTGTACCTAGCATGCTTTTGGAATTACTGATGCAAACACGAACAAGCAATATTTGACACCTAGAGGCATCAGTAGGAGTTAACTGGAGATGCACCTGGAGGCGTGACTCGGCTGTAATGAATTGAGTTATCTTTATTTTTCAAAGTTATAGTCTGATTTTGTTTCCATTTCTTAACTTTTTATCTCTCATCTTAAGTAACTTGTTCTTAAGGAAGTATAGCTCCCTGACCTTGTGCGCCTAGATCATAATGCTAAAACATTTTTCCCTTTCAAAACGTGTTACATTCTGGTACTTCCAGTATGGTAGCAGAGTGGTAACAAGCCCTCTATATTCTCCCCTCAGTTAATCTGATATAGGGGTAACTAGCTGCATATTTGAACTCATAATTTAGAGAGTGCTCCATTAAACAAGCATGTCTTTAAATCACAAAAGAAATAAAAAAACAGTTGGAAAAATCTGTGAAACCAGGCTTAAAAGATACATCAGAACAACTACACCATGCAGTCAACATGGCAGGGCTCAATCAAAGCAGTCATGTAACAGATTAATCAAATGATATGTCTGGGCCATTTACTACTAAAGAAAATAAACAATGTATAAGGAAGTATTTAAAGTAAGTAACAAATGAGAAGAATATATAAAATCAAACAATACTAAAATACAAGAAATAGAAGAAGCTTTGAGCAGCCATTCAAGCGAACTAGCTAGCCTCCAGCGATCCAACAATGAACTCTGAAATGCAGAGACGGAAGACGAGACCATGCATGAAAAAAATCCAAAAGACAATAGCTGAGCTGGTAGCTAGATCATCTCAAGAGAATCTGAGTTTCTCAGCAATTCCTGAAAAGCTAGAGGGAAGTGATTCTGTTTTTTACATGCAGAGACTTATAAGTCAAAGGACAAGCAAATCCAAAGAAGAAGTGCTGATTGAAATTGCTCACAGAGTTTTCCTTTCAGTGATGTTGTCAAGCAAAATGCCTTAACCCACTTTAGCTACATTTCAGATAATATAAGCAAAATTATTTGGTACTTAATAAACTCGGCAAATTGGGATTAAGTTGGGAGGGTGGCCTAATGGTTAAGGTATTTGCCTTACAAGCACAAGGTGCAAGGTTTGAGTCTCACAATGGATAATTGGCTAGGCTTAAAATGGCTCGCAAGAGCAGTTAGCTTAGTACTAACCTATGAACTAGACAATAAGCATACATATGTGGATAATGACTACTCTGCAGTTACCTGTCAGTGGCACAACCAGTTTGTTCTTGCAATTAGAACCCGTACATTTTGGGGGCTTAAATAAGCTCCTGTACCCAGCCATCTTAAAAATACTATGCAAGCAAGGTACCAAAGTGTATTGGAATGTGGAGTCTGCCTTTGGAGACTCACCTCAACGTCAAGATGAGGACACAGTCCTGCAAAGTGAGGAGACTGACAAGGACAAAGTTACAAATGACCCAGTGCAATATATTTGGGGATTAAACCTCCCATTAAAACCACTCCCTATGTTTCAACAAAAACTGAAGGAAAAAAACAAACAATGGAAGATGCAAGAGTTGTCCAAATGGATTACTGCTACAGCCACACAAACCACCAGAGTGATTCACAGGATAGAAGAGGAGAGATAGGATTGGCAATGCTGCAGTAATGAGGCATAGACACCGAGTGACTGGTTATATCTACATGCCCCATCTTAACTGATAGAACAATGAGAAATTACTGTATTAAAATCTGGGCTCGGTGAACCAGGTCTTCTATAGATAAAACTGGAGCTACATTACAGACTAACATTTTGTGGCTATAAGATGATAATGTTGGCTTTTGGGTAAACTATGATGTTTGAGTTTTCTCTAATATAATCAGTCTCTTCTACTTATTGCTTAGCTCCTTTTGGTGGTGTTTTCCAGAGTTAGACCTAACCTTAACAGTCCATGACAGTTACTAGAATGGTGAATCACTCAAGAGTGACGTAGGGCTTTTCTTTTATTGGTTAATTCCTCAGTTGTCTTGGTCATTGAAAACTGTTTGGAGATTAAGAACAGGGGCGTTCTGCTCCTCCTTGCATGTATTACTGTAATGCAGGGCTGCAATGTTGGATACAATAGAGTGGGTATAACAAACTATCTAGTAAATTCTGCATGCAGATGCGGCCCTGAAATTGCAATGCAAACATTTGCTTAGGTTATCCCCTCTTCCCCTTACTATTTACTCTATGCCTGGAGCCAATAGTAAAAGAAATTACTGATTTGGATACAGAGGGATAACCTTGGAGAGATGGTTATGAAAAGATTTCAGTATTTGCGGATGATGGACTATTATATTTAACTAACCAAGAGAAAGACTTAGTGAAGATTTTTGACAAAGATTTACAGGCCAGGGTAACCAAGTGAGTAAATGCTGAAACTCAATTTACTCAGGAAATGATGCTAAATAGATAAAGCTACCTTTGGTTGTAAAAGAGGTAATCTTGGTAATCCCACTGTTACTGTTGGTTGCAAAAAATGGCATCGCAAAGAAATGAAAACTATGAAGTTGGTTCAGGCTTTCCCTTTCCTCTAGGGCCATGTAAGAGTGAAATATTTAGAAGTATGGCTGATTCCAACAACTGATTGAACAGCCAGTGAAACATGGCAAGAAACAACTGATAAAACTATATTTATTATAATACAATGGGAACTGAATTGGCTGAACTTACAATGGAAACTGAATTGGCTGAACTTAGATAATAAAATACTTACCATTAAAATGCTTATACAGTCTTTGATAATCTGTGTGAGCCACGTCTATTTTTGTACACCTGGAGAAGAAATTTGGACTAAAATTGAGCAACAAACGAAATATTTTATACGGGATGGTAAGAGAAATGGGGTTAAATGGGACAGACTGGCATACCAGACTCAGCTAGGAGGTTTGGGACTTTTCCAACTTAAAATATTACTACAAAGCAGCATAAATTATGCTTCTGTACTTATTGCAAGATATTACGAACTTGTCTAAATGGAAAGGGCTGTGGATAAGCAAGGGACTTTGTTAATCAGAGGTTCTGTCGAATCCTGGGATGCAATAACCAAGTCCTAGTGACAGTTAGTGGAATAATAAAATGTAAAGACTGACTGACTGTAAAAAAATATTTTTCCCCTAGGATATGAACTGTTCAAAAAAAATGCTAAAAATGAGAAGAGTGGAGCAAAGCAACGTAAACTTAATTGACTTTACAAGGAGTGGATTGTATCCTTGAAAAATCAAAGAAACTAAAGAATAAAGAATTTAGATGATATACAGAGTATCGTGGATATTCAATCATGCTGAATAGTTAGTGCCTGTCTTCTCTTGTATCTTGTACATAGGTTTTAGAGGGGAGAATAATCAAAATTATACAGGGACGATTAATTTTACTACAATTTTTGCTATTTAGTAGGGTCTAAGGGAGAAAATGCTTAGTTTATATCACTTACGTGCTTTTTCTTATTGCAGTGTTGTTATAATACAAAAAAGAAGTTATGTCTTACCATAACGTTCCATCTGTGATGTTGATCCTCGTTCAGTCATTACGCATGGGTATCGGTTCCGACCTCGGAACAGAGTCGGACATTTTCCAAGCTCACATCAGCCACAAACTCTCGAGCTAAACTCTTACCCATAATTCCCCTCTCCCTGTTACCTCAGATTGAGTTTGCAAGTCAAAAGAAGGTAGAGGCTACCTCTGGTCAACTGACCTAACTGAATCGGAAGGTGACATGGAGGGAGGGTCATAATGACTGAATGAGGATCAACATCACAGATGGAATGTTATGGTAAGACATAACTTCTTTATCTGATTATGTTAATCCTCGTTCATTCCTTATGAATGGGACAGAGTCCCCAGCTACCTTATTTCTTGGGAGGCCCTTATGGAAGGATGTTCCTGAGCACCATAGAGCCAAATGATGCTCTTCCCCTGGAAGCCAGATCTAATTTGTAATGGCTAATGAAGGTATGTGGTCTAGCCCACATAGCAGCTGCACAAATGTCATGTAAAGAAGCTCTAGCATGGAAAGCAGCTGAGGTTGCTACTGACCGAGTAGAATGAGCCTTGACAGTGGTAGTTAACTGAACATTATGCTTGCTGTAAATAAAGGCCACACAGTCTTTCAACCACTTAGCCATCGTGACCTTGGAAACAGCACATCCTAATCTAGGTCCAGAAAAAGCCAAAAAAAGCTGATCTGACTTGCGAGAAGCTTTAGTTCTATCCAAGTAGAAACAAAGTTGTCTGTGAATGTCTAGGGTATGTAGGCAATACTCTCCTGTGTTTGAATGATCGGGAAAGAAAACTAGCATTTCAATGGTTTGGTTAAAGGACATGTCAGAAATCACTTTGGGCAAAAAGGTAGGATTAGTTCTCAATGACACTCTGTCCTTATGAAAGGTCAGATATGGCTTCTTGATGCACAAGGCTTGAAGTTCGGAGATACGTCTGGCAGAAGTAATGGCAACTAAGAATATCCAGGACAAGTATTTGAAGTCACAAGAAGAAGCTGGTTCGAAGGGTGACGATAAAGCTAGTAAGACTAAAGCCAAATCCCATGGTTGAGTGGGTCCTCTAAAGGGAGGTTTTAGATAAAAAACCCCTTTTATGAAGGTCCTGCATAATTTGTGAGATATGAGAGAAGAATCCTGGACCCCATTGTGGAAATTAGAAATGGCGGCCAAGTGAACTCTGATCATGGAAGCAGAAAGACCAGACTGGAATAAATCAGACAGATATTCTAGCACTACGGGCATTGGTGCTGAGAAAGGATCTATCTGTTTTTCTTTTAGCCATATAGTAAACCTCTTCCACTTGTTGAGGTATGTATTTCTGGTAGACGGCTTATGAGATGCAATGAGGATTTCACGTATAGGTAAGGATAGATCATTCTGCCTGGCAATCACTGGAAGTGGAGGAGCCAAGCTGTGAGTTTTAAGCTGTTTAGGTTGGGGTGAATCAGGTTCTAAGAATAGGAGATCAAGTCTGGGGTTGGATCGAGAGTCCACGATTGATCTAGCAGGTGAGGCCACAGGAAGGGGAACCAAATCTGACGAGGCCAAAATGGAGCTATGAGGATTCATTTGCTCTTCAACCAGTGGGCTTTCTTCAGGACCTGGGAAATGAGGGGAAGAAGAGGAAATGCATAAAGTAAACCCGAGGGCCAATCGTGGACTAGAGTGTCCCTGGGTGACTGTCCCTGAGGGGGAATCAGAGTGAAAAAATTGTTGCATTTGTAGTTGATTGGGGAAGCAAAGAGGTCGCAGCAAGGAAGACCCCAGTGGTTGAAAATCTCCGCCACTAACAAGGGATTCAGGGACCACTCGTGAGGTTGAAGAATGCACCTGCTGAGTCTGTCTGCTACCACGTTGGAACTCCCGGGAATGTGCGTTGCTAGAAGAAAGAGGTTGGTAGCCATCACCCCTTGCCATAATCTCATGGCCTCTTGGCAAAGGGGATAAGACTTCGTTCCGCCTTGCTTGCTGATGTACCAGAGCACCGCACCATTGACCAATTAACCAATTAAACAGTCAAAAACATTTAAAACATTTAAACAAACACACTCACCCTAAGAGCCTTTACTTAAAAATTAAATACCACTATCAATGAATCATATAATAAATTCAGAACATATCTACTAAAATATATGCATACTATATTTATGTTTATTTATTCATTAATATATACATTTTTAAATACATATAATAAATCTGTTTGAATTGTTCACATTATTTAAATGAGGGTTATTGCAACAGCAATTTGACTCTGATGATGCCTTGTAAGGTGAAAGCGCTAAGTCTGTAAATAAATTTTCGTTGCTGTGGATTACTTCGTTGTCCTGCCTTTGAATTTGTTCCATCTTGGACAGTGCTGGATTCTTCAGCTCGTGGTGTGCAGTGGCCGTTGATTTCATCTGTTATTTGCTTGTGCCCTTGTTTTGGGACTATTTTTCCTGCCTTTCAGTTTATGCCTAGCCTTTCTGCGGTGTAAAGAGAGAAAGCCAGGGCTTTTTCTAATAGATAACTGGTGGAGGCGGTGATGAGCCAGTCATTTAAGTACGGAAAAACCTGGAATCCCTGTAGTCGTAGGAATGCTGTGACGACTGCCATGCACTTTGTGAACACTCTGGGGGCTGTAGAGAGTCCGAAGGGCAGTACTCAGAACTGATAATGATTGGTTCCCGCATGGAAGCGAAGGAATCTCCTTGACTGTTTGTCCACTTTTATGTGGTAGTACACATCCTGAAGATCTATAGAGCACATCCAATCGTCTTTTTCTAAAAGTGGGAGGATAGACTGTATAGTGACCATCTGGAATTTCTGTACCTTTACGAATTTGTTTAACACACTGAGATCCAAAATTGGTCTCCAGTTCCCGGTCTTTTTTGGCACCAAAAATAGTCTTGAGTAGAATCCAGATCCTATCTGGTCTGGTGGGACTGTTTGGATGACTCTTTTGCTTAGCAGCTTTGCAATCTCTAATGCTGCCTGTACCCTTTGACTGGGTGGCACGTTGGGTAATTTCCTTAAGGTGATGGGATAAAGATCGAACGGGATATGGTAACTTCTGGTTATTATCTTTTGTAAACAAAAAGAAAGCACCAGTTCAACAACGAAGGTGCAAACAGTTTATTGGGCTAGACACAAAATCCACCAAAGCAATCCACAGTACGCAGTGTATAACACATCAACGTTTCGTCAATCCTTCTTCAGAAAATACATAACCACACATTTAACCTCAAATCTAGTACTTAAATACACTTAATAATTCCAATCAACCAATAGCCATAATGAATTAATTAACCAACAAAATTCATTGTTGAAACACATTGAAGAGTGCAAAAACAGGTTTAAAAAAACTGATAGATAAACTATTTTATGTAATAATTACTATATGTAAGTAAAAAATATATATATACATATAAAATAAATTAAATGTAGAAATAGTAAATGTATGTTAAAATATATTTTAAAATTCATTCATAGTCTGAAGTGACCAAATAATTAAAACAATACTACACTCTGCTGGTAAAAGTTGGTATTTCACCACAATTCATGATCATCATTTGTAATAAATAATGTTTGTAATAAATATATTATAATTTAGCTGCTCTATTTTGAAATCTTTTGTTAACTGTAACACAAAAGGGATTATTTACGTCGCTTTATGTAAGAAATGTGAGGCATTTTATGTCGGAAAAAGCGAAAGGAGAATTAAACAAAGGATTTATGAACACATATACGACATTAGAACATCGTGTGACAATAATTCTCTGTACAAACACACTTTAGTCTGTAAAGATTCTAGTTTTGAATTTTTTGTGGTGGAGGTGGTCCCTATTGATCCAAGAGGGGGAATGTGGGAAACACTACTAGAATACAGAGAATTGTACTGGCAAATAATTTTAGAATCCAACAAATATCCAGGAATTAACGATATGGTTTCTTTAGCACCGGTTTTGAAACTAAGAGCAGCTAAATTATAATATATTTATTACAAACATTATTTATTACAAATGATGATCATGAATTGTGGTGAAATACCAACTTTTACCAGCAGAGTGTAGTATTGTTTTAATTATTTGGTCACTTCAGACTATTTATGAATGAATTTTAAAATATATTTTAACATACATTTACTATTTCTACATTTAATTTATTTTATATGTATATATATATTTTTTACTTAGATAAACTATTTTATGTAATAATTACTATATGTATCAGTTTTTTAAAACCTGTTTTTGCACTCTTCAATGTGTTTCAACAATGAATTTTGTTGGTTAATTAATTCATTATGGCTATTGGTTGATTGGAATTATTAAGTGTGTTTAAGTACTAGATTTGAGGTTAAATGTGTGGTTATGTATTTTCTGAAGAAGGATTGACGAAACGTTGATGTGTTATACACTGCGTACTGTGGATTGCTTTGGTGGATTTTGTGTCTAGCCCAATAAACTGTTTGCACCTTCGTTGTTGAACTGGTGCTTTCTTTTTGTTTACTAGTACTTTCAGCACCTTCCATTGTGTTTGGTTATTATCTTTTGTACCCAAGAATTGGTGGTGATGGTTAGCCAGGCAGAAGGGTACAAAGAGAAACAACCCCCAACCACTTCTAGAGGAAAGCAGTTGGGCCGGTCCTCAGGAGCGCTGGTAAAGTTGGCCAGTGAAAGAATCCCTGGAACCCTGGTTACGCAGACCTCTTCTTCCCTGAGAATTTCCCCCTCTGCCTCTAGGGGAAAAAATCGGCCTGTGCTCCACGGAAGGAGCCCTGAGATTATTTGTGCCATATCTTCCCACTCTTTTGGTTTCTGGAGAAAGTCCGTTGAGGGGAAGAATAATGGACACCCAAGGCAGAAAGGGTCTTACCATCCTGTTCACATCTAGCCAGTGTGCTTTTAACTTTGGGACCAAACAACGAAGAGGCTTCAATTGGAGCATTGATAAAGGGAGCCTTGAAGGGTTCAGCAAAAATCACACAAGCGCATCCAAGCAAGTCGTCTCAGAACAATGCCTGCACCCACTGCTCTAGCTGCTCCTTCTGATGCATGAGAAATGAGATGCATGGAGGAGTTAGAAATAGATTCAATGGTGGCTAATTGAGAAGCCACTTTGTCACGGACCTCATCAGACACAACACCAGACAAAGTTTCAGAGAGCTCAGAGATTAAGTCTCTTTAAAGCCTGATAAAATGTGCCATATAGTTCAGAGCCCTGATTGCAAAGGTCCCTGATGCAAAGGTATGCTTCCCAATTTTGTTCAGAGCCTGAGACTCTCTGTTGGGCGGATGAACAGTCTGGCTTTCTTCATCCGCTAAGTCCTTTTTAGTTGCGGCCACCACCACCAAGGCATCTACTGAAAGACCTTTGGACCAATGGGGGTCACTCTCAGGAGGGGACAAAATTTTATCTAGCCTCCGGGGAATGGCCTCAACTGTGTCAGGAGCCTTCCATGCATGCTGCACGACGTGCCGGACCAGTTCGTCAGCAGGTGGAGTAACCCAGGAGGTAGAGGGCCGGGCAGGAAAGGCCTGTAGGAACACAGAGTCTTCAGAGGTTGGGTTAGAGGGCTGCCAATCACCTCTCTGTTTCAGGATATCTCAGAGGGTGACCTAGAGGACCCTTCCCCATCATCTAAGTCTGTGTCTTCGGTGGAGTCCATGTGTTTCCTCTTACACGAAGACTTTTGATGAACTTCCTCAGAGGGAGGAACTGGGGAAGACAGCTCAATAGGGGCCTCCTGATGGGGTAAGTCCTGAGGCTCTCAGGCCCGGTGTTCTTGTGTAAAAAGCAGAGGCACTGATAGTACAGAAACGTAAGCAGACGCAATAGTCTTCT
Source organism: Protopterus annectens (assembly GCF_019279795.1). Lineage (NCBI taxonomy): Eukaryota > Metazoa > Chordata > Ceratodontiformes > Protopteridae > Protopterus > Protopterus annectens. The sequence continues at coordinate 1,852,940,436 of NC_056726.1, forward strand.
CTCGACTCGGAGTCCCTGGATGGCTGCAGAAAGCTGAAGAAGGGTGCCACAGTTAGCGTCCTGGGTAGTGGCAAGAGAATCCTGCCACAAAGGCAACTCAGGCTCCTTAGTGAGATCCAAAAGGGGAACCGCAGGCGAAGACTGTGCTATAGTAAGGGGCTTCCAAGACAGTGACGGGGGCTCTGATGAAGAATGGTCAACTCCCAAGGAAGTACAGGTCCTGGGAGGAAGAATACTTCTAGCCAGAAGAGATACAGAAAAAGAGTAAGACTGCAAGCAACCAAGAGAGAGAGAGACAAGACAGACAGATAAATATGCTATTAGTCTTTCTCACTTTCTCTGTCTATCAACTTCTTTGCTCAAGAATTCTGGATAAAAAAAGTCAACAATATGCTGGAAAAAGACCCCAAATCAGGGACAATCATTAAATATAACCCTAAATAGAACAAGACGTTTTCCATCAACATGCATTCTCTGAACAATAAGAAGTATGAATCTATAATGTCCGATTTCATTAACTGACAGTAATCTTCAATTATTTACTAAAAAAAAATCAGACATTTTTCTGGGACAGAGCAAAATTAGAGAAAGCTGAGAGTTAATGGGGTTTTAAATGCCTTGTATTTTATCAATTATTTTCATTCATTTGATCATTATGAGACAACTGAAGTGTATTAACTCGAGAAAGTGGCTATATTGATGGGTACTTTTTTGTGTCTTGTGTGCAAATTAAATACATATACAACTTATACTTTCTTTAAAAAACATTTACTCCCACAACAATTACATATGTTACAGCAAATCTGAAACATTAGGAGGAGGAACTAATTCACATCAAAAATATAAAAACGTATAGGCTAATAACAAAACAAATCTAAAACAATTTAACAGATATAGCATTATCAAAGTGCAATAATGCCCTCCAGGGTAGATGTAAAGTGGGAAATGATAGACCTTCCAGAGGTGGTGGGACCCACTGCACTTGACATGAGGACTCACAATACACCTGAGCAGTCTATTATTTCCCTGATAATGCCCACCTACCCTGTCAAGCATTATTGCTTTCTTAATCCTTACTGTAACACCTCCAACTATGCTTTTGTTTTTTGTTAGAATGTCTGTTACAGAAAAAATATTTATAATACCATGACAGAGCTGGTTTCCAACTTTCACAGACAATAATAATATCAATATTCTGTTTGATTACTAATGCTTTTTGCATTAACAATGAGCACAGACAAATCAAATTTTGACCAAACAAAACTCTCTTGTTGTTAGTCAAATATTGCAAATTATCTTCACTTGCCTTAACAAGTGAACTCCATCTTGTTTAAATATATGTGTGCCCAAACTTAGGCTTAGATGATCTATGCAGTCACACTTTTTAAAATGTGTATTTTTTTTCAGGTATTTAACACAAAATTTTTTCATTCCTCATAAGCACGCTCTCCTTTTTATTATGTGATTTGTGAAAAATGTCCCAACACATTTGCAAGCTATGTTATCTAAGTGCCTTACTAACAAGTCAGTGAATCCTAAAAGAAGAGGATTGCAGTGTTTAAGCAGAAGGATTCTCTGTGTTTGTGTGCACGCATTTGTCTTTAAAGGCGAGATCATTCGATATAACATGAATAAAACAATTCTATACTTTCTTACATTGAGGTCACTTCCTGCATTTTTGTTCCTGGCAAACATATTTATCATCATTAACATGTTTATTATCCTCTCTGCAAATCTGGATATAAGTTCCTTTAACAGCTGAATCTCCAGTTACTAGTATATAATTTCTGACTAGATCTGAAGAATCTTCCATCTCTAATTTAGTAATGTCTGCCATTTCAACTGTTACAAAAAAAAAAAAAAATCAGTCTTGTTAATCTTATTTTCACCACCTATATCACTTGCAAGCATACAATTCACATCTAGCTGTCTTTGTACTTCCACAGCTTCAGTCATGTTATTAACATCAGTCTCCTCCTTTTTCTTACAGTGATGTTGTTTAATACTTCCAAATTTAATTTTGATTTCTTGCTTTTAGCTTGCCCCTTGCCTCTTTTTTCCTACCGTTTGGGTTGGAGCAGTGAAGTCATTTTTCTGTAGACTGAATGCTTTGTGAATGAGCAATGTTATAATTCTCTGTAATTTGGCTATTACATATCAAAGTACTGTCCTTTTGTTTTGGTAATTTTCTCTTGGTAATACACACGCTAGTCAATTTTATTTCTTGTTTTTTTTCTTCCTAGTTATTTGTTATGATCTTCTCACTTTCTTTTTTATTTCTTCTATAGGCTGTGACTCCTAAGACTGCTATATACTTGTATCCTGAATTCCAAAGGTGCCATCCATAGTATCTTGTTTAATAGGGGTTGCACGATCTTTACTAGCAGAGAGCACTTCCTTTCCTAAATGTGTTTGATTTGTACTCTGTCTAATATTATCTCATCAGCCCAGTCATTAATATATGCAACAACACTTTTTTAAGTTGAGCCAATCACACAAGTGCAACCATCCTCAGCAAGTCTAGATATACTATCAATAACAGTAAGCAAATCATATCAAGCATCCTCAGCAAGTCTAGATATGATTTGCTTACTGTTATTGATAGTATATCTAGACTTGCTGAGGATGCTTGATATGATTTGCTTACTGTTATTGATAGTATATCAAGCATCCTCAGCAAGTCTAGATATACTATCAATAACAGTAAGCAAATCATATAACTTTTGACACGAGGAATAAATCTCCAAATTTTATTATGTGTTACCATTATACGTACACAGCATTTACTATATTGGACAAGACACTTAAGCTTCACCATACCATTAATGTCATACTTATTTAAAGAATCCATTTTCCGTAACAAATAATTAAAGAACCAAAATCCAAACAAATCTCCACAGTTCCAATTGTAATTTTTTTGAATTTTAAATAATTAAAGAATCTTAAAAGAATAAAAATAACCGAATCACTAATCACAATTCAAAAAAAATAAATAAATAAAACAACTAGACATTTAAACAAAAGTGCATGAGGAAATTATACAAAAATATACAAATCAATATCAAATTAAGTACAATAAACTAATTTTGTAGGAAGGTAAGTACTACATAAAGCAGCTATTCTGATCTACTGTGCCACCCATAACAATCACATTAAGACACTGGACATTCCTTAAATTGTGTGTGAATGCAGTAATAGCTTGTGCTTACTATTGCACCCAGTCTTGGCTCATTACAACTAGAGTGCTAGAGTAGACCTGCCTACAATCTATCCCTTTCTTCCAATAAAAAGTAAAAAGTCAGTGGTAAAAAATAAAACATAAATAAATATAAAGTTTCTCCTACTAAGCAATTACACAATAAATCACTAAACAAAGCTGGATGTTTTGAGATAAGCTCTGTTCTTTGCTTTCACTATGAGTCATCAAGTCTCAACCCCCCCCCCCCCAACAACTGGAAATAAATATTTACTGCAGTTGCGCAAGCCCTCCCTATACCCCCCAAACTTATACATATCAACTCCACGGTTGCACCAACTCAAAGAAGAGGGAAGTGACTTGTAAAAAAAAAAAAAAAAAAAAATGAAAGTTATATTTAAGACCTGCAAATTCTATACTGAAAACAAATTATTCCTCAAAATGCTCATCCTTCTGTCAGAATACTTTTATTGCTGGTTGAAGATGGTTTAATCAAATCAGGATCTGTCCAGCCCAAGCTGTCAAATTTTGCTGATATCAAAAATCACAGTAATTAAAAATTTGCTCTTTCCCCAATATGTGGCATCTCTGGAGGCAGTCTTAACGTAGAGGTGGAGAGGTTGTAAACCTGTATGTAGACTGTAGGGAGTGGAGTTTGCCTCCTATAGAAGACAGATTTGTAACATCATCCTTTCTTGATAGCTCAGGAACTTCAGGCCTGTTCTTCAATCAAAAAAGATTAATCATGAGCTTAAAGGGATTTCCTTTTTAGACCTTGATGATATTCCTTTGGCTATTAGCTGTGCTAAAATAAAAAAAAAAAAAAAAAAAACGGACAACCACTGTCAAATGATAATCAAGAGAGAGGGAAATATCAACCCAAGTTCCTAGGCCCCTGACTACATTTTTGTTTTGAGTGCTGTCTATACAGTATGATAAGGGAAGGGGCCTACTAAAAGTGATGATAAACTTTACAACATTTAGTTTAAGCACATTTTAATATATCAAGAGTTTAGTGGCCAGATTTCATTCTGTAGGTTTTGGGTATCAGAGGGTAATTTAATAACAGCAACCACCAGCTGGCAATCATCTGCAAACTCTGTCAGCCAGAAGTCTTGACTCTCTGCTTGGAGATCTGAAAAGTAAAGACCAAAAAGGAGAAGTCCCAGCACAAAGCCCTGAGGAACACTGATGATCACGTTCACAGTTTTTAATAAGGCAACTGCAACTTGCATTCTGTAGGTTCCGTCTTTCAGCTAGTTTTCTAGCCATCATGCCACATATATGTTTTCAAAGCATTTAGCTGCTGTATGATGCCAGCATGGAGAATGGCAGTGAAGCCTTTGCCAGGTCAAGATACACTACATGTACCGCAATGCCACCATCTGCAACCTCTGTAACCCTCACAAAAAAGCTTACAAGATTCAGTAAACATGATTTACCCCTCACAAAGCCAAACTGCCGAGGGTCAAGTCTAATAATATTCTTTGTATCATAATTTAAAAGGACAGTTATAGTATGCTCCGTAATTACCTGGATCAGTTGCAAGGCCACCCTTATGGAATGGTATCACCACTGCAGTGTGCCTATCAGAGATGAAACTAATGGAAAAACTCAGATAAACAGGTTACGGAGTAAATCTACAAGGGAATGTGTAACAATTAAGAGCCAGGTATATTGTCAGGACCCACGGAGGAGGTAATTTTATTAGGTAACACTTCCAGTACATGATCTTTAGATATAACAGAGGGAGTAACAGATTCAGGTATTTCACGGGTTTGGATAGAAGTCTTATGGTGAAGTTGGAAATTAATCTGTTTGCAGGGATACTGTCAATGTCTACTGGATCAGACTAGAAGGCATCAGTTCAGAGCAACGTAGAATAATGTTTCTTAGTTTTCTAACACACATAAAGGAGGATTAAAAACATCTTTGGCTTCAGATGCCAGCCACAGTTCTTGGGCTCCTTTAGTGGACCTGATAGCATTTTTTGTTTTCTGTAATGTTTTTCATATTTTTTCTTGAAAAAAAGAGGATATGGATCTGCTATATAATTTAAGAATTATTTTTCTTTTGTAGCAAAATTTAGTCATGGTAGTCGACCATTAGGGTGATTTATTTTTGAATTTACCATTATACCTGGTTCTGGTAGGGAATGCTCACCCTATGTATTTTAAATGGGTAGAGTATTCCTCAGTGAAAGTCAGAAGAGGTGCTGACACACATGAATTTTGGTATGTCATCATAGAGTTAATACTATATGACAGTATGATATCAAATAGCATTCTACTAACAGAGAGGTGTGTTTACCAACCCAGTTTGGTTTTGTCAAGGGTAGATCATGCCTACTCAACCTGGTGGACTACTTTGAGAAGGTCACCAAAGCAATGGATTATGGCAAAAATCGCTCACACTGCCTACCTTGACCTGGCCAAGGCATTTGACACAATACCCCACTCAGGCATTGTTGACAAACTCAAGAGGTTAGGTACAAACCCATATGACACCTGGTGGATAGCCAAATGGCTCACAGACAGGACTCAGGAAGATAGAATTGGGGAATCCACCTTCACAGAGAGGCCAGTCACAAGTGGAGTCCCTCAGAAATCAGTCCTTGGACCGCTCCTTTTTGGCATTCACTTCTCAGACGTCAAGGCCAATGTCAGTGTTCCCTGGCTGACTAAATTTGCAGATGATTGCAAATTAGGAGCTGTCACTGACTCTCACACTGACACAAATGTTCTCCAGGAAGGGCTGACACAAACAAACAACTGGTGTCAGAGCCATGGACTAAAACTAAATGTCAAGACATGCATAACAGTATCCTTTGAGAAGTCATCCAATCCCTGGTAACTATCATATTGACAACACACCCCTTAGAGCTGACTCAGCAGTCAGGGACCTGGGGACACACACAGATAGTAATCTAGCCTTTGACTATCACGTGTCTACAGTGGTGAGGAAATCATTCTATGTTGCACAAGTTCTAAACAAAGGCATGACATCTAACTCCAAGGAAGTCATTGTTCCACTGTATTCGGCATTCATCAGACCTGTCATTGAGTACAATGCCCCCTTTGGTATGTACCTAAACAGGCACAGCCAACAACTGGAATGCCCAGAGAGGTTCCTCACTAAAAGAAGTAAAATATCCTATGCAGTCCGCCTCAAGGCCCTATCCCTATATTCTGTCTCCTACAGGCTTCTGAGGGTAGAAACAATGCCTGGCATACAGGGCATTGTCAGACTCCACTCTGATGGACCTCCTGCATATCCACAAAACAAACAGCACCAGAATTACCCGTTCTGAAGACTTAAACCTTTCCTGTAACATAAACAGGACCTGCTGGAAAGAGAGAGAGAGAGAGGTAAGTATCCCAGAGACTACCCCATCTATGGAACAGGCTCCCCATCCATGTGAAGTAGAGCTCATCCCTAAACCAATTCAAGTGCAACTTGGACAACTGGATGGGAAATCAGAAATTCATCCCTAGTTTGGCAGCTACATCTCTAATGGACACAAGTAACCTGTAAATGGTTCATCTCCCAGGCCCATGCTTACACTTATCAGGGGTTATCAGAACTTGTCAGAGATTTGGAATGCATGGCTAGGCTTAAAAAGGCCCTTTTGGTGGTTAGTCTAGTAAACACCTATGAACCTATGTTAGTGATGGTATGAGGATTATACAGATGGATTTTTTTCTGCTTACCTGTATCTCTGCTAATCAGTAGTTGAGAAGTGAGATGTTATCATGCACTTCCACATGGTACATAATTAAAACTTTAAAAATGTTAGGTTATAGTATCATTTGTTTTTGATCACCAGCTTTATTTCTGTGGGTTCTATGTGAGATCTAACTAATTAGGATGGTTATAAATGTGATGTGGAACCAAACAGTGACTTCATCCAGGACCTTTGCTGACTGTACTAGAGACCCATAAGAAAACAGTTGCAATTCAGAGGCACATACCCAAACAGACCACTAGGAGACCGTTAAACAGAACATTGGTTAATACAAAGGAAATATTAAAAAAAATAAACTTTTGGTGAAAGTAAGCAAATTAATAAACACATAAATACACAACTTTATATATATATATATATATATATATATATATATATATATAGATAGATAGATAGATAGATATGTGTGTATGTGTGTGTGTATGTACATCTATATATCTATAGTGCTCTTCTCTCTCTCTCTCTCTCTATATATATATATATATATATATATATATATATATATATATATTCTTCTTTAAGCTGCTCCCGTTAGGGGTCTCCACAGCGGATCAACCATTTCCATTTCTTCCTGTCCTCTGCATCCTGCTCTGTCACACCAACCACCTGCATGTCCTCTCTCACCACATCCATAAACCTTATCTTAGGCCTTCCTCTTTTCCGGTTACCTGGCAGCTTCATCCTTAGCATCTTTTTCCCAATATACTCTGCATCCCTCCTCAGCACATGTCCAAACCAACGTAATCTTGCCTCTCTGGCTTTGTCTCCAAGCCTTCCAACCTGGGCTAACCCTCTAATATACTTATTCCTAATCCTGTCCATCCTCATCACACCCAGTGGAAATCTTAACATCTTCAACTCTGCCACGTCAAGCTCTGACACCTGCCTTTTTGTCAATGCCACTGTCTCCAACCCATATAACATAGCTGGACTCACTACCTTCTTGTAGACCTTCCTTTTCACTCTTACTGGTACTTGTCTGTCACAAATCACTCCTGACACTCTTCTCCACCCACTCCATCCTGCCTGTACTCTTCTTCACCTCTCTTCCACACTCACCATTACTCTGAACTGCTGATCCCAAGTACTTAAACTCATCCACCTTCGCCACCTCTACTCCCTGCATCTTCACCATTCTTCTATCCTCCCTCTCATTCACACACATATATTCTGTATACATTATATATATATATATATATATA